>NC_141153.1:47057500-47218673 GCF_053477565.2 Lygodium microphyllum | reverse complement strand
TAAAGCCATAGAAGAGTTGGAGGAGTTGAGGGAGGAAAGAGCTCATATATGTATGAAAGGGAGGTGGAAAAACTAACCCATGAGGCTACCGCAGCAGAAGAAGAGCAGCAAAAGCTAAGGATAGAGATGGAAGACCAAGAACATAGACTAGCAGTGCTAGCTCGGAGACAGGGGGAAAGCCTCGAAGACATGAACAAGAGGGCAGAAGAATGGGCTAATCAGAACGAAAAAAGAAATAAAGCATTGGCATGTCGTCTCCTCAAGTAGAAAAAGAAAAAATACTTGCTGAAAGCAGAGCAGAGGCTGCCCAAGTGAGCTTTTAGACCCAACAGCACGCCTTCTTGGATACCCTATTGGACTTCACCCAATGAGAAGAGGGAGAGTCCATAGAGGCAATGAAAAGGAAACTAGGAATGGGTCGTAGAGCACTGAAAAGAGGACTACAGATGCTGCCACAACCTAGCGGGGTCGGCCCAAGCCTAGAAGAGCAAAGCCATTATCTCTTATTGGCAGGCCTAACCCCACAGGAAGTGGATGCACTTGGGTTCATTGAAGGAGAACAGCAAGAGCCAAGCCAAGAAAGAGAGGTGGATGTGAACTTGGAAATGGGACCACACGAAGAGGAGCTTGTCCCACCACCTCCTTCCTCACGGCTTGAAGAGCAACAACATGCAAACACTTCCATAGAAAGAAAGGTGGCACTGAGGGGAAAAATAAAACAAATGGTGGAGGAGATAAGGAGAAAATGAAACGCCAAGGGAGTGAGGGCACCCTAGGCACCTATCCCATCATGTGAGGACAATGCCCCAGCAAGCTTCTACACCGACCTTGTAATCTGGGAGAGGCAAGAAATGTCTAGAAGACCCTTTGATTTTAACTTTCAATTCCCCACCACCTTACGTAGGATCTTACCCATCAAGGTGGTGGAGAAGGTAATTAACATTGGAAGCAAGCTCGAGCAAAAATGGCTGGAGGAGAGAGCGCAAAACCCCACATTATGGGCCACTGAATATGCTCAATTTTGGCAAAATAAAGTTTTTGAAGTACCAAGGTTTGTTCCCAGCTATGAATGCCAACCTACATGGAGAAGAAGGGTTTGCAACACCAACCTGGACACCTGGATGGCGTTTTGCAACACTCAACCCTTTGAGTGGAATGACCCAACCTTTATGCCCTACCCTCGAAGGGTGGGAGTGGATTTTGACTCCAATGTCCATGGCCGCTACGATTCCCTATAATCTATAACCCTCATTGTACTATGTATGAAGATGCCCTCGTCTTCATGTTAGAAAACTTGTATAAGACCCTAATCCAATTCACTAACAATTTCTCTTCATGCCTTGACCCCGCCTTTATTACTATTTGTAATTACCTGCTTAGGATACTCCTTAGGCAAGACCCCACTCCGCAGGGGCACGGCCTCCCAGTACTCCATTTTGATCCTAATGCTATAGATAGTTGCGCGATGGCTCAACTAATGATTCAAGTTGCTCTATTGCCTTCATTTTGCTTAGCTTTTCTAGAGGACATGAATGATAGCCCCTTCACCTGCTGGAATCATCCATTCCTCTCCACCACCACCCTTTAAGTCTACCTAAACCTCAAGGGGTATCTCCAAAGCCATTGATTCCCTAATAAATCTATTAAGCCCCCTTCTCCACCTCACTCCAATAACGAAGATTAAACTTCTATTGCGACTATGTAACTTTATTTAAAAAATTAAAAAATAAAAATATATCACATGTAGCCACCGCAAGTTGCACATCAACCACAGTCACTGCACCCAGGGGTCCTCAAGCTAGGTATGTCTGGTGGCCTCGATCAGTCGACTCTGTTAACCACTTAGCCTCCTTTTAATCCCCCCCCCCCCCCCCCTTCACGCTTAGGGCACATCAAGGGCAAGACACACCTAGGGAGGCAACACTCACCTACGGTTAGGAGACCTATCACCCTAAGCCTTTTGCACTGCACCTCCCTTATGCACTAATTGGGTCCTCAAGTGTGGAACACCACTGAGAGCTTGCCCAAGGAAGACCCATCTCCCAGTTTCACAAGAATCGGCACCACGCACTCCACGGTAAGGCAGATACACCCCTAGGTAGTGCACCTTATTTTCTTCCCAGGTACAAACAAAGGCTCATACCACCAACTCCATAGACCCCATCATCCATGCAATGCACTCCCCATCTTGTGTGACATGTCACCATGTAGGCACAACAAAGCAAGGGGTGGACGCACCAGCCGCAGTCAAAAAGTGAATGAAGAAGCTCATTTAAAACCATGCCAGAGACAACAGCCACAAAGGGGAAAACAATAGATCTGTCCAACTTTATCTTCAATTTCAAAACCAGATCCGTCCACCGGCCTCTCTCCAACACCAGGGACCATATCCAATGCAAGGGCCTTTGAGTTCCATAAATCCCTTCAATAGGTCCATAAATCCCTCCAAGACCGGGCCCATTTCAAACTCTAGGGCCTTTCAATTCCATAAATCCCTCCAGCACCAGGGATCATATCCAATGCAAGGGCCTTTTAGTTCCATAAATCCCTTCAATAGGTACATAAATCCCTCCAGCACCAAGGATCATATCCAACGCAAGGGCCTTTCAATTCCATAAATCCCTTCAACAAGTTCCATACATCCCTCCAGCACCAGGGATCATATCCAACGCAAGGGCCTTTTGGTTCCATAAATCCCTCCAACACACCCCAAACATGACTTGTATACAAACTCAAAAAGCCACTTGGCTACCCTAGCAACACGTTAAACTCACCACCCAGCAAGTGCCATGGGACTGGCACTCAACTAGGAGGACCCTTAGATATACAAGGTGGAAAATCTAGAAAATCTAAAGCAAAAGACAAGGCCAAGGCAAAAGCGGAATGGAGGATGAAGACACGTGAAGAAAAATTGGGAAACACAAGAAGTGTGAAAAAGTCCTAAATCAAGGAGAGGAGCATAAGAAAAAGTGTAAGTCAAAACTTTTGTAAAAGAGCGCAAGGTACACTATGATTTATTTTAAGAGCATGACTCTGACCCGTGCAAGTTGTAAAGGTAGATAGGCAGTAGGAAGGAAGTTAGGAAGATAGAAGAACAATGGAAAAAGGGCCTAGGCCATGGCTTGCCATGTAAAAAAGGGGATGACCGTCCAAAAGGGGTTTAGGGTTTTGTATATAAAGTTCAAAAAGTGAATGAGTGCTCATTCTTTGGTGTGTGGCAAAGTGGACTCTTCTTCTTCTCTTCTTCCCTTCTCCTCTCTTTCTTGCTTGTGAGTACCTGAGGGAGGGAGTGAGAGTGTAAGGGTGAGGGATCTTGGAGGTGAAGCCCTCTTTTAAACCTCACTAATATACCCAGTGTCATTCGTTAGCAAAATAATGAAGCAACTTTACATGTTGCTGGATTTGGAGACTATTAAGTGGAATAGTATCTTGCAGGTGATTTAAAAACAATGAAGTGTATGTTTGGTTTATTGAATGTAGTAAATACAAAATTTCCATGCATATACTATATACAAACTGGGAAGAAATGGAAAGATGGAAAGAAAGAATGGCTTGCCAAGGCATGACAATAAGGTGCTCCAAAACACGTGATTAGAAAGTTGTGAGAAATG
This sequence comes from Lygodium microphyllum, assembly GCF_053477565.2. Classification (NCBI taxonomy): domain Eukaryota; kingdom Viridiplantae; phylum Streptophyta; class Polypodiopsida; order Schizaeales; family Lygodiaceae; genus Lygodium; species Lygodium microphyllum. The sequence continues at coordinate 47,215,062 of NC_141153.1, read as the reverse complement.
GAGTGCTAGTCCCAGTGGATCTAAATTGGCACCCTATTTTGGAAATATCATTGATAAGGGTTCACTTTTACACATTGCATTGTTTGGTTAGAATGATTGAGAAGTTAGTATGTGAATATGTATGCTTCACATACAAGATGCAGCCTATGTCAGAAGCTGATGCTACATGCAAGAAGGTAGAACAAGTCCTCTTTGAAGTTGGATTGCATGAGGGCCAAGTAGAAATTTAAAAAAATGAGAAAAAATCGAGCAAAAGTGGAAATATCCCTTGCAAACCATGCTTTGGTGGACCCAAGCTAGGAAGTTTGTATCTCCACCTTGAGATGAGGAAACCAATATACTTATGAAACAAGCAGAGAAGTATGAAGCATGGAAAAAGTTGCAACTTGTTGTTCTAGATTTGATCAATGGGGGACGAATGAGGATTGAAAAGGTAGAAGCATGGATACACCTAGATAGATTAGCAGCTCTCTTACAAAAGTTGAGGTCTAGGGATGGTGATGCCAATACATTTAAAGAGACAATGGCTAAATTTCAAAACTCAATGGTGGAGGCATGGACTTCAAATAGCATAACACACTACATGGTCAGTAGTACTGTCACCATTACAAAAATATATAATCATTGCAAATTAGTTTGAGTTTCTAATCTCTCTTTCTTATGCAACATATACTTGAGGCACATGGTCCATACTTTGCAAATCAAGGGAGTTTAGCAGCATGGTCAACTTAAGGCATGGAACGATCTCACTGGCAAACTCCTTGTGCTTTTCAAAAGGTAACCGATCATGGAGGTGGTATCAATGATTCCAATTCTATGAGCCAATTATTCCAATGGTAGTATAGGAGATTAGATATACGATACCAGGAAGTAGAGTTTTTAAGTAAAGTAATATATTAAGTGAGGAAAGCAAGATATGAAAACGGCACAACTAGACAATGCCATGAAAAATGGTTGGTAATCCAAGAGAGAGATGGCAAGAAATGGAGACCTAGATAAAGAATACAATTTTGATATATTTAGAGTCTAAGAGAAAGTATAGGTACTAAGGATATGACTCATCAATACTCCTATCTTAAACATGAGATACCTTAAACACTCCTATCTTAAGCTTTAGATAGTTTGTCTATTTGAATTTAGCTAAAATAGAAATTTATAAAATTTATTTATATTTCCAAAGATTCAAACTATGTTTTTCAAGGTTTTGATATCAATTGCTCTATCTTTTGGGTCTATTAATCTTAAACCACACTTCTTGGGAGAAGGGACAATGTAATAATACCTATCTTAGAGAGTGAAGTTTAAGGTTATCTCTACTTGAGTCCTTTATTTGACTTTAGATACAATATATTATTGTAACATTCAAAAATTTAAATTTAAACTATAAAAAGCCAATTTCAAAATCTTAAGATAAATATTTGAAAATTTCAAACCTTAGAACATTCACTAGCCTGTAGAGAGGGGCATGAGGGGGAGGTGGCATGAGACAAAGAGAGGGAGGGATGGGGTGTATAGAGAGAGAGAGAGAGAGAGAGAGAGAGAGAGAGAGAGAGAGAGAGAGAGAGAGAGAGAGAGAGAGAGAGAAGTTCATTTATACTATAGTAAGTTTGAAAGTTCATTTATACCAAAGTAATTTTAAAGTTCATTTATACTATAGTAACTTTAAGAGCTTCATGTTTAAGTCAAGTCTCTCTTTTCATTTCCCCCATTACTCTTTACTCTACCCTCAACTTTTCTATCTTACATCATCACAACCATGGCATGTTCCAAACTTCCTATCAAGAAGGCACATGCAAGAACAACAGCTCAACATTCTTTCGAATCTAGCAAGCCTATAGTGCTGAGTGACAATGGCCCCTTGGTGGCCGACAATGGTGGCCCTACTACATTAAATAATGATGGTGCTATTGTGACCAACAACGGTTAATAATGATGGCTTATCTATCAAGAATGATGGTCAACCATTGTCCAAAAATGGTGATCCACATGCTCCAGTTGCTCTAGCTCCCATTACTACTCTAACATGTAATACACATCCTCCAACACATAAGAAGTGAAGATGGAGGCCAGGCACAGCTACTTGATGTGAGATAAGAAAATTGCAGAATACTAGCAACTTGATTATTCCTAAGGCACCATTCTCTAGGTTGGTGCGAGAAATACTACAAGATCTGCAAGCTAGGGCATCATCACAAGTTTTTTTCAAGGAACCAAGTAAGGAATATGGGGCGATGGTCAAGGATAGCCTTGCTTGCTCTCCAAGAGGCAGCTGAAAGCTACTTGTAGAGGCAAGCACAAGCTCAACTGCCAAGATCCACGGACCGGTTATTATTCAAACATTTCAAGTGAGCACTAATGGCTAGCTCTCACATAGCGGACATGCCATACCTTTATACAAATGTAGTGAGCTTACCTTGATGCCTCATTGAGTTGCTTCCTCTCTCAAGTACCCCAATAGCTCCATGATACTTGATGCAAGCTCAAGCATCCTCAAACCTCCACCTCCAAGCTCCATCCTCCATAGCCATGCATGAGACGAGAGAAGAGAAGAGAAGAAGAAGAGAGGATCACCATGTTTCATTCTCTGATTGCAAATGAAGTATAAAGGATGGTTTTCATCAATGTCGGGATCAAATGCTCAATTCATAAGTGTTATACTCACACATTCAAGTTTTTGTCCCTTGATACAAGTTTGAAGGCAAACTTAAGCTTCTCTTTGCATTCTTCCATAAACATATAGTAGAACTTGACCATAGCTACCTGGACTCTACATATATCCAATACAAAGTTGTTGGATGCATTCAATACAAACATAACTTGTTTGGAACCATACTTCAATATGTGTATGTGTTCCAAATGTATAGGCTCACCAATTAGTTCTAAAACTTTTTCATTTAGTTGTTTTCAAGCCTTTTTCATGAAATGCTTTTGGCAGAGGCACTACTCACTTAGTTTTGAAGACCTTCTTAAAACTTGTATCCAATTATTGATAGAGCATACTATATGGCTCAAAACTAATTCCCACCTTGTCATATAATCCATGAGCATCTGTAGCAATAAACAAGTTGCTTATATCTCTAAGATGTTCACTTGCGACACCATCCACAACGTCCCTGACTTTATGATTTTTCAATGCATTTTTTGCCATGTCCTTGCTAAGGACTTTAGCAATAGTGATGTTCTCTGCATTAGGAAACATATTCCTCATTGTAGCAGATTGAGCATATATTCATCTATGATATTGTCCACTTCCTCTGGTTAATTGGTGGATTGGTTTAACTAATTAGATGCATTAGTGTGCTTCTTTGATTTTTAAAATGGGCCTAATCTCCAAAGCTTTTATGAGCTTTCTCTTTATGTTTCTATTCTCCTTCTCCAACTCCATAATTTTAGACTATAACTCCATATTATATACATGTGTAGCATGGATAGCATATTCAATGACATACTTGTTGTAGGCTATGATTCTCCCTATCCTTCTCAGCCAATAATCTATCTTTTTCCCTCAAAGATTGCACATACCCTTGTAATCTTGTCTACATATTTATTAAGGCTTGATGAACCCCTGCTAATCCTTGTGTCACAAGTCTACATGTATATCCATGCAATCCTTCATTGCCTTCACAAACAAACTTTATAAATAATATAAGCCTATTAAATTGTGGTGGCCTATGAGTTAATGAATCGGGTGGATAATTGCACCCATCAACCCAAAGATCCACATTTTTCTCCCTGCATTTCTTTCTTGTTGCATCCTGTATCTTATTGTATCATCCCTTTCCACAATTCTTTTGAACAATGGTGCATATTTATCCTCTCATTATAAGTGAATATCTCTCTTTGTCTTAGTACATCTTGCACCTGCGTTCTACAAAGAAAAATGTATGACAATTTTAACTTGGATTATCATTCAAATCACATAATTATACCCATTTGATTCACTATATCTATATTCCTTTTTATCCAATTGGAGATTGACTCTTTCTCTTGACCCTAATCAACCCCTAATTAGCCTCTAATCTTATATTTTGTTCTATCAAAATATATATATATTCTCTCTCTCTCTCTCTCTCTCTCTCTCTCTCTCTCTCTCTCTCTCTTTCTTTATATATATATATATATATATATATATATATATATATATATATATATATATATATAAGAATTGATCAAAGATTATTAAACACATTTATACAAAAGCTTGGATAGTGAAGAACAATAACATCATCTTATATTTTGCCCAAATTTACTCTTTGTCACTCTATCACTTATTTTCTTAGTTCATCTCACAGAGTCAAATACTCTCTCTCTCTCTCTCTCTCTCTCTCTCTCTCTCTCTCTCTCTCTCTCTCTCTCTCTCTCTCTCTCTCTCTCTCTCTCTCTCTCCATGAATTGTTGCTTAAGGATTAAACAACAATTGTGAAAAATAATAACATCACAAAGATTAAAAAATAAAGATACCTCCATTATCACTTGATTGTTGAAGAGGGAGATTGCTTATAGAATAGTGCTGAAGATGGAGATTGCTTGTAGTAGTAGAGAGAGTGTTGTAGATGGAGATGATTTTATTTCAACAAATGGCATCAAAACCACTCCTCAATGCTATTTAAGAAAAATTTGTATGCAAGAAACCATATTCTAGAGGAAAAGAGAAGAGTACACAAAATTTGGAATCAAAGTAAAGCTTATGAAGGGAAGGAAAATTTGCCCTTTAAAAATGTCCAAAAGAGATAAAAATTTACAAGAAAACTCCCGAGTCAAAAAGGTATACTTGGGTAAAATTTAATCTTAAAATATGATGTGTATGTGAACTTATACCGCTTTTTGACTCTCGCCCTTTAAAGAAGTGAGAATGGGAATGATTCTAATATATTTTAATGTTGAAAAGTCATAAGGGTATTAAAGAGCCATACATCAATTATTGGATCTACTTTTGAACAAAACACAACTGTATTTTTCTAGTTGTGAGAATTTTGAGAAAAAAGTGACCTTGTCCTACAATTTGGGGATAAAACAATGGGTGAATTCTATTAAAAATACGAATATGAGATTTTCTTGATTGTAAAATATATCTTATTACAATATTATTTTAGAATCTATTTTTAGAGAGAGATAGGTGAGAGAAACCCCTTAAGGGGCAAAAAAGAGAGTCCATATTACTCTTAATGAACTTAGTAAGACTCATTTCCTTGGGTGCTTTTGAGTTTCTTATTTTATTATTAATGTATGTGTGCATTATTGCAATCCTGACCCTAAACCTAATATAATTTAGCTATAGCAAATTTGTTGTGCATGAAGTTTACACTAGTCACTTTCACATACTCCTTTACTCTTCAATAGTTACTCTCTTCTCATCAACTAATTTACCATGTTTAGGAGCTTTTTCCCTTTATGCATATACATTTTTGCTACTAAGCCTACTTTATCTTTTATAGTGACAAACTTAGTAAGAGTCATTTTCTTGGTCATGTGCTCTTGAGTTTCCTATTTTGTTATTCGTGTATGTGTGCATTATTACAACCTTAACCCTAAACCCAATATATTTTAGCTATAGTTGCTTGTGAAAATATTTATTAAATATGAACACCTAGGAATCCAATAACTCAATGCAAACACCTTGGCAAAAAGAAAGAAAATGGGTTATAATGTCACGGTTTATGATTTGATAACATGATTATCCCTAGAGCTCGTCTCCCCAAATCAAATAACACTTTTTTAAGTCTACAATCCCCATATAACTCTTCTTGGCCCTTGTACCATGAAAACTAAATGTTTATTTCACCATAGATTGTATGAAACTTCTTAGAACCATCATCATCCGCACAGGAGACAAGGACTTTCCCCTTCTCAAATATTATAACCCTTTACAAATACACACACAAGGTCCTCAAGTTAAGAGAAAGCTACTTATAGAAAGAAACTCTTGCAATCTAGAGTAGCAATATAAGCACCATCATACAACTTTACGTTACAAATTCGTTGTAGTAAGTAGCTCTCCTTGGACTACAACCATGGAAGGTCCCCTATAGAACGAGACATGTAGAAAATAACCTTGAGTCCTTGGGAAGTTGGACTCCTACTGGCCATTTTAGGCTATTGCCATGAGGCCCCAACCCCCTATCCCACCCATTACAAGTAACTCCTTGTTGAGAAATAAACCCTTATTGAAAGAAATACAACCTCACTTGAATGTGGAAAGTAATAATAGCATCTTGTGTTTGTCTAATAGCCTTCAATATACATCTTACTCATTTGATATTATCTATTCATGCATGGACTAATGGAGAGAAGGGTCTTCAATGTGAATCTTACTCAACATTAGATATTCCAAGCAAACACTGTAGCCCAATCAACTACTCAAGGCTTTGTTCTTTGTTTGATTTTCACTTTGCCTGATTGGTTTGAAAATCAAATGAAGAATAGAGCCCCATGCATTCAATTAGAGCTAACATATTTGCCTAGAAGACCTAAGGGGAATGAAATTCATATCCAAGTCTCTTCTTCCATTCTTCCACATCTCAAAAGATAACTTATTCATGATCAATAACATGAATGGAGCAACTCTACATCATAAATCTAGATATGTGAACTGAGCTTATCAATTTGTAGCTTCATGCATGAAAGGACATGCATCATCCCTTCTTCAAGTATATGAAAAATCATATATTTGCTTAAAGGAATAGCAAGATATCATACTCATCTTTCACTATGTGAAATACAACATCCCCAATTTATCCTTTTTAGATGTCTTGGACTTTTTAAGGACCTTTGTTCTTCAAGAAGGTGCCCCATAAGTCCATCTTATTTGCAATGTCATACACTTGAACACATCACTTATTCTATCAACCCCAACATCCTCACCCAACTTACCCTTTGCATACATCTTGGACTTGCTCGAGAACTTTGTTCTTTAAGAAGGTGCCCTTTTCATATGTCTTGAACTTGCTCATGACCTCCTTTCATCAGGGACATGTCCCATATGTCCACCTTCTTTGCAACATCATTTGCTTGAATACTTAACTTCACCTTTTCTATCCACCCCAACATCCATGCCCTACTTACACTACAAGGGAATGGGCTGATAGCAATGGTCAGTTTCAACAAAAAATATCGATGTCACTATGAGCATTGCTATAAGCATCGCAAACTAAAATTAGTGATGCTAATAGCGATGGTAATAGAGACACTATTTGCGATATTAATAGTGACACAAATGGCAATGTCACTTTAGGGAAAAAAACACCAAAAGCACAAGTGGCATTTCTTGAAACCATTTGCAAAAGAGAACGATAAAGAGAGAGTGAGAAAGCTCAAAGCTTTGAGAGTGAGAGGGAGAGGAAAAGAGAGACAGAGAAAGAGGAGGAGATTATCACCACCGCCACCCCCATCATATGTGAAGAAGAAGGAGAAGGGTACAAAGGGGAAGGGAGGGAAGTCACAGAAGGGAGGCACAAAAGGTTTTATCTTTAATTCATTGAGGTAGGTGCATTGCCTCTCCTTGCTTTGTTTTTGTGTTTTCTTGTTTTCTTTCTTTATTTCTGTTTGTGGAGAGATGCATTGAGAGAGAGGGAGAGCAGAAGGGAGAAGAAGGGAAGGGGAAGAAGGGAGGGAGAAAAAAAGGGACAAGGGAAACAAAGAGATAGGGGAAGAGAGAAATAGTGAGATGGAAGGAGGGGGAGAGGGGGATGAGTGAGAGAACCAACGAGGGAGAGAACGGGGGAGGGACAAACAAAGAGAGAGGAAAGGAAGGAAACAAAGAAAGGGAAGGAGAGAAAGAGGGGCGGGAGAGAAATAGAGAGGTAGGAGAGATAAAAATAGAGAGGAGGAGAAGAAAAGAAGGGTGAGGTAAATAGAGGGAGGGAGAGACAAATAAAGATATGGAGGGAAAGAGAAAAAAGAGAGAGAGTGTGTGTGTGAGTGAGGAAGAGAGATATAGAGAGATGAATGAAAAAATAAAATTAGAGAGCGAGCAAGAGAGAGAGAGACAGAGAGAGAGAGAGAGAGGGAGGGAGAGGAAAGAAAGAAAAGTAGAGGGAGAAGGGGGGAGAGAGATAAAGAGAGGGAGGGAGATGTTGCTTTCCATTTTTAATTTTATAAGTTTTTTATTCTCTCTTTACTTTTGTTTGTAGATATATGCATTGAGGGGGAGAGAGAGAAATAGAGAGAAGAAGGGAGAGGGAGGAAGAAAGAAAGAAAAAGGGAGAGAGAGGGGGCTTCATGAAAAATAGAGAGATGGAGCGAGAAATAGAAAAATAGAGAGAGAGAGAGAGAGAGAGAGAGAGAGAGAAATGAAGAGATAGAAGGAAGAGGGAGGAAGCTTTATGAGAGAGAGAGGGAAATAGAGAGATGGAGGGAGGGTGAGGAAAAGAAAGAAGAAAGTTATATTAACGTCTGCAAGAGGCCAAGTTGGCCTGTAAAACCAAAAGGTTACATACAAAATGTCTAGGAAGCTTTCCAAGTCCCAGTAAAGCTACTATCTGGTGTTATGGTGAACTAGGTGAGTAGGTACAAAATGGTATACAACCTCGATACAATCTAGATGCACTTCAAGTGTAGTGTGGAACTGCTCATGGAGCATGGTCATCTTAAGATGTCCCGCATGGGCTTGTCTAACATGGAGAGGCTGAAGCAGTAGGGTATGGCTCCTCGGTGGCATTGTATATTCGTTGTATCTGTAATAGATGATGCCTCCTGTGGGGGTGTGGGCCTGCTGGGTGTGGGCAGCAAGCTTTGCCTCTCTCTGTAGCTCTATCCAAGGTGACTCCTTGGGGTTGGGGTGGGGCCACTAGTTGGTTGACTGGATTTCTCATTGTAGAGGGGGTGGCCGAGGATCTATAGAACTCTTGGAGGGTGCATTGATGCGTGTTCCCAGCTGGAAGAGAAAGAGAAGGAAGGAGTAGAGAAAGAGAGGGAGAGAGAGGGAAATATAAATAGAGATATGGAGGGAAATAGAAAAATAGAGAGAGAGGGGGGAAGAGTTATAGAGAGATGGAAGAAGATAGAAAAAGAGGGATGGAGAGAAAAAACGAGATAAAAGAGAGAAAAGGAGACATTACTTTTCATTTCTTTGTTTTTTAAGTTTCTTATTTTCTCTCTTTACTTTTGTTTATAGAGATATGGATAGGAAAGAAATAGAGAGGGAGGGGGACACAAATAGAGAATTGAAGGGAAATATAAAAATAGAGAGCAAGAGAAGGCGAAAGAGAAAAGTAGAGAGAGATGGGGGAAGAGAAATAATGAGGAAAACAAAAGTGTATTTTATGTCATAACATAGACGAAATGGACAACGATGATGGCCACGACATTCAAGATTTTGAGGCATATCTTAATCAAGGTGTCTCGTGCCCTTATGCGGTGCATGCTGGGCAATTTGACAAAAGCATCACTTATCTATACACCATGTGTGATGCTTCGACGAGTATCAATCGGAGATCATTAACCAAGCAATCTCAGAATTTGAGTTAACGATAAGAAAAGTGTGTACCAATCATGATTTACATTCAAATTGTAATTGAATATCATATACAATAATATTAGATGTGCTTTGAAAATGTCTATAAAGAGGTGCACTTATTGCAATCTATAATAAGAGTTCATAGACATGTAATGAATGGGCTTGAGCCGATAAACCCATTAGAGGGCACACAATTAAATATGCCCTTGACAACACCAGAGGAGATGGTGAGTCTTTTAGACCTTCCTCCAATTTTGAAGCGCGAGATAGAGGCAATGATCGATGCATTACTACCCATGGATACCGAGTCACCCGATCCACTAAGAGAGGAGGCATCCATGCCATTATACAATGGGTAATGGGTATCTCACTTAAATACACTACTTGTGCTCTTCAGTGTATAGGCAAAGTACGGATGCTAAGTCATCTGATCCATTGAGAGAGGAGGCATCCATACCATTATATGATGGGTACTAGGTATCTCGCTTAAGTACACTAGTTGCACTCCTAAGTGTACATGTAAAGTATAGATGCTGAGTGGTTTGATCCAGTGAGAGAGGAGGTATCCATACCATTAAATGATGGGTGTTGGTACCTCACTTAAAGATGCTACTTGCGCTCCTAAGTGTATAGGCAAAGTATGGAAGGAGCAATGCGAGTGTGACCGAGTTGTTTAGGTATATACTACTCTCCTTTGTCTTTTACTCCATTATAAAAACTAATTTTATGCTCTTTAAAGCTACTTGGAGTTTATTTTTAGGTTGCTAAAATATCAATATTGCCACCTAGAAACACAATGCCCAAATCTTGTAATGATGCACGATCGGTGTTATGAAAGCTAACCATAGGCTACAATAACATTCATGTATGTGTCAATGATTGTGTGTTGTCTCGAGGAGACTACAAGACTATGGAGATATGTTCAGAGTGTGGTGCTCATAGGTATCGATAAGACTTGCAAGGGTAAACTGTCCCTTAGGAGGTTCCTAGACACTTTTCACTTATACTACATGTACATCACATGTTTCACACGTCAGGCATCGTGGTGAGCTTGACAAAGTGGCATGTGCAAAATAGATTCCATATATGGAGTCCAATGAATATTAGCAAATTCATGTGCATGGAGTCACATTGATTCCATCTTTCTAAGCTTTGCACGAGAGCTAAGGAATCTTCAACTCAATCTTGCTATGGATGGCGTGAATCCATTCGGTCTGTGCTCAACTTCTTACAGTGTGTGGCATGTAGTCCTTGTAAACTACAACATCTCACCATGGCTTTCTACAAAGAAGGGATACCTAATCCTCAGCTTGCTCATTCTTGGGTGCTATAAAGTCAAGAACATGGATATCTATCTGCGTCCATTAGTTGATGAGCTCAAGATTTTATGGGAGGAGGGGGTTGCTATGAAAGACATAAGCAAGCATCTTGGTTGACGGTCCGCTAATATACAAGCTATTTTTATGTGGACCATGCATAACTTTCCAAGATTCGAGGAGTACTCAAGTAAATGAGCTTATGTTCTTGTTGTTGCTGAAACCTAATATGGCTCATTCATGTTTGTATTGACTGCATAGGGATATTGTGACATGTCTGGTTATCTCAAGTTATCATGCATGTCCATTGCGTAGACCACTATTAGACTCCGGAAGGTCATAGTTCATGAAGAAGATGGTATATCAGGGACACGCTGCTTTCTTGCCGGAGAGTCATGAATTGAGGGCATGTTTTCTTGGATGACCTCTAACACGAATGAATGCCCAAAGCTAGTAGAAGTTTAAAAATAGTCCACAATGAGTCACTTCTGTAAGTAGAATATGATGGTTCTCAATTTTCTATGAGTTGCCATATTAGACCCACTTGTTACAGATCAAACATTTATTGGGTCCCATACACATTTTCAAGAATATGGGCAGCTTATTGTGGGACCATATCATAGAAAAGATAGACATTGTAGGGGCAGGGATGGATTTGAAGAAGGTAGACAAGATGGAGGCACTTTCGCCACAATCGAGCTCTAATGGTTGCTTGCAACTACCTTGTGCTCCTTGGTATTGTTCATTAAAGAAGAGAGTACGGTGAAGCAAATTATCAGGTTTATTTACACACTGACAAGTATGATGCATTCCCTCATGTCTACTTTTTCTAAAGATGACCAACTAATATGACTAAAATCCCATGATTGGCACAAGATATGCCAGGTTTGTCCTAGCCTTGATAGCAAGTATAATCAATATTCCACTATTTTGTGTCGATTCGATATTCATAATGCTTTAAATTTTTAGTAGTTTATACTATCGATCACGATTGTGAGGTATCTCACTCCAGAATTATGTTCGGTGATTTTTAAGTTCTTAAATTTAGTGCAATGGATCTCACAAAAAGGAGATTGGGTCATCCTCTATTGAATCCGCAAGGCAAGGAGAGTGGCAGAGATGGTCTATCTCTTTGAGAAGTACCTACCCACAAGCATACTCATGATACAAACTCATCTCCTAGTACATCATGGATGAAGTGGAGATTGCGGGACTCGTTTATATCCGATATATGTTCTTTTTGGAGCACTTCATGAAAATCCTAAAGAGCTTTGTGTGACAACAATGAGCTCGTCCAAAGGGCAACATGCCTAAGGTGGCTAGTGTTGGAGGCATCAGTACATATTTCGGAGTGGTTGCCTTGACCAGTGGATTCAAATAACAGTATGCTATGGACGTTGAAGGATGATGATAGACTAACAAGAGATGTGGTGGTTGAAAATGGGGTAGAAAAGAAGATGAATAGTACCATGGAGGAGAAAGTGAATCGTTTTTGTATGTTGCATCATGTATCCATAGAGAAGTGGCTCAGTAGGTATGATTAGGCTAAAAGAGAATGCGAGGGAGCGTAACTTGAATTTCAACATAGCACACACCATTGATCGGTTTGATGTCCTGAGAGCATGGAGGAGATGCTTTGATTCATGCATATGAGGTGGTTGTATAAAGCTTTGACCATAGCTTCGCACGAAGGGGTAGAGGTCACTAGGGAGAAGTGGGAATTCTTGAGGGGATATAGTCCAAAGCTGACCGCATGCTTTCTTTGTTTTCATATCTAGATTTAATATGCAACAACTAACCTAGCCATTTTGATGTTCAGTAAAAAATCTTTAGCACAGCACGATCACGTAGGCAACATTTTCAAGTTGAGCGCATCAACAAAATGCACTCCACAACAACAGACTATGGTGTTATACCAAAGTTCGAGCAAGAGAGTCAATGGTGAGCCACGGATCTCATCTAGGAGTATTTTGGTAACTTGCAAAGTATTATCTCAATGAATTATCGTAGCTTCTCCATGATCATATTCGATATAGAGTGGTTTAAAGTTGTATCGAAAGGAGCTGGAGCAACTATTTGATGAGGTGGGTCTGGATTTCTAGAGGTAGATTTCGAGAAAAGATAAAATGATCTGTGCAACATGTTTGTCTTGCTATCATTGTGAACAGGTGCATGATCTTTTTTGTTAATTTTTCCATGACATAAAATAGTCACAACTTTGTGATACACTTATATGTGATATTAAATCTTCTATCCAAATGTTCGGTAATCTCATTGGTGGTATGTTGTGCCATCAATACCTTGGAGCGCTCGAGTGTATGCAATGTCCCTAGCATGGACAAGGAGAGTATGCGGGTAGAGGGGTCGATGTTGCAGGGGGGTGGAGGGCAAGGAGGGCTTGGAGCATGCAAAGGAGACAAGCATCATTAATGTAGATGAAGAGAAAGGAGACTAAGATTTTTTCAAGAATAAAGTTGAATCCTCTTTCTATGGAGACCTATGTATAGACCTTCTAATCTATATTGAGCTATGCCAAGAGCTTGACATGGAGCCATAAAGCGCCAATTGTATTTGCATTCGCTTACTCAATTCGTTGATAATTTTCTTTTAAGGGTACTTTAGTATATGTGTTTAAATTAACATTCTATTTTGCAAAGTTATGTTATCATGACTTACCTAAATCCTCATATTGATTACGCTAACATCATTTTTTGACTGTGTAGGTTACCTTTGATGATACCCAAAGAGCAAGATGAGTCGAGGGATAACAAATGAGAAGCTATACGAGAACTTTACACATATGTCTTCGGATCAAATGGCCCGCTTCAAATATATGGCAGACCAGGAGTTGTCTCGGCCTTGGCTATTTTTTGCGGTCTACCTCAGTACGCTCAGATGCTTTGATCTCTAGTGGATGGAGTTTCTCTAGACTAGCTTTGGAGGGAGGCTCAAGGATGCCTCACTCGACTAATGGAGGGGTGGTTCTGAGAGGTGCTGCAAAGATGCAGATGTTTTGACCCCACAGTTGGTTGCTACTTCTCATTCCCGTACTAATTCTAGAGAGAGTGGCTTGGGTGGGTATTGTGGAGGCACTGATTTAGTGTCTTCATCTCGTTGATCTAGTGGATACTTATCACCTCCAAGGTTTGCCACATCTGTAGGGACATCTACTCTTGTGACTTCAAATTTCGCTCAACCGTCCGCAAGTGGCACCCCTATGGGTGCTACTCTAAGAGATACCACCCCCATAGGTATGTCAAATGGACAAGGGTCTCCTAGTTATGTCCAAGAGCATGGTTGTAGGTGGAAGAGGGCACACCTTTGACGCACCTCAGCAAGATATGGAAATCTTGTGGATGAGAAAACATGTATCATGATCATGAATGATGAGGGAAGGAGGGTAACGACTCGCATGAGAGTTGTGCCAACAAGTATTTAGACACAACATTTTAGATCATTGAAAAAATAAACTGGAGGGGAGCAAGGACTATGTGGTAGCATCCTTGCACAAGGAGTTCTCGGTACCTATGGCGACATAGATTTTCCATAGGATGGATGATGGATTGTATGCATATACACATGTCACATAAACGATCAGATGCATGCAAGGCAATCAAGAGTGGCGCTTCAAAGCCCAAGTGGTTAGACACAGAGGATTGATGGAGATTCAAGAAGGAGGCCACAAATTTTCCAAGACCATGGCAACAACAACAGGAGGTAGTGGTCATGCATCGTCTAAGGAGGGGCAGCCAGAGAACTTATTTATAGGATTTTGTAAGTTTTCTTTCGATTGTTCTCCCTTTCTTATTTGGAATACCACATATACTAATAACCTTGTTTCTAACAATACTACTTTGTTTTGTTTACATCACTCCATCACAAACCATGATCCTATAGGTTTGGAGACTCGATATGCAAAGAGACATGGTCTCACTACACTCATCGATAGATTGTATGCATGTGGCAGCTCAGTAAGTCATGCTGCCTAATTCTTGTTTTCAGTTGTTAGTTTTTATACGATGCATTATGCATTGTGGATTAATCTCTAGTTGTTTATATTGCAAAGTTTGTTTAATGCTCCATTGTGTTGAGGTGAGCTATCGAATGGCGAAGAGCTGTAGCAGTCGCTTGGATTTGTGGAGCACACATCCTTTCCTTTTTTAGCCCTGTGATCCATGGAGCCTCTTTCCATGTAGCATTCCTTGGATATATTTCTCATCCTTTGTATGGACTCGCATCTTGTGATATTTGTAGATACATTTTCCTGTTTTTTAAAGACTCCTTTCTATCATTCCATGTAGCTTTATGAGTTGTCATCATCAATCTGGTAGTTATTTGAATATTGAATCAACGACTCTATTTTTCCAACATCTCATGATGCACATGTCTCGATGACAATTGTGTACTCAATTTATAATTGCTTTATGGAACATTATTCAGTACATGGTGTTGAAAGGTTGTAGGGCAGCTTGCCATACCATCTTTTTTTTTTCCCTAAGTAATTGTCGCTATTAGTGTCACTAATTTACTACATGTATTGCTATCAGCATTGATACATACGTTGGAAAGAGTCACTATTTGTGTCGTAATAACAAGACTAATAGTGATGGATCTATAGAGATGTATATACTGATATTTTTAGCGATGATAAGAGCAAATTTTTAGATGAATATTTTCGTTGCTTTAGACGTCTATGTGTGGCATGTACCTTGTAGTGTTAATCCGTTAAATCCCAACATTTGAACCAATCAATGCATAACCAATTAGAGGTATTGGGTTATTTTCTCTCAACGAGAGAGAGAGAGAGAGAGAGAGAGAGAGAGAGAGAGAGAGAGAGAGAGAGAGAGAGTCCACACATGCATAGATCCCTATTGCATCATAAGACTGATTGGCCTGAATTTAATTATATTGATCAATTTGTGCTGATTAGTCTTTTGATGCATTAGGCATACTCATGTGTGGACTCTCTCTCTCTCTCCCTAAATGGGAGGAAAGAAGGTATACCTCTCATTGTATGTCATATCATACACAAAGCATTTAGTCCTCAACTATTCTAGCCCCCAATGATGTGATTTCATTAATAACTACTATATATGTACGAATACTTTGATGACAAATCTTGTTGAAAGATCATTCTCATTATATTAAAGACAACGAATTGGAGAAGGGTTTGCCATGTGTATAAAGATATTTCCCTCCTTATGCTTGATATCCATTGTAGAGGGCCATATTCATTACAAGAATCATCAAATAAAGGTTTTTTTATATATTCATACATAGGGCATTTACTTCTTAGTTGGGGGCTCCTGGAGGTCTATACTACCCATACTTTTACTAATAATCCATTGCTAACTCATGATACTGTAATTGCATTAACTACATATCTAGGAACATTCATGCTCATAAATCTAGGCTCATGATTGTTCTCAAACTCCACAAAAGAACAATATGTGCTACACTTCTCCCTTGACCACTATTGATTAAACCTACTATGTTTGCTTGGGAGAAGGGTCTACCATTGTTACCATCAAATGGCAAAGCAGGATGCAAGGCAAGCGAAATTGCAACATGCCATGAGTGATTTGGAAAGAAATTTATTTTTTTGGATTACAATGTGTTGTTCTAGGCATCGTTGTCCACATAAGCACTAACAACTTTGGGTTGCGCTATCATTGTAATATCATTGAGAGTTGGAATCACTCACATGAAATTTGTAAAATGCAGTCAATTTAGTTCAAAAGATCCACAAGTGAAGTTGTGGGTACTTGGCTTCTATCCACTTTTGGTCATGATGGTCTTATTAATATAAGGCATATACGTATATTAAAAGGGATTGGTGAAGAGCCAAAAGAAAGGAAGGGTGCCAAACTTATGGAGGAAATCCCAAATCCTAGACCCATGTATAAAAGCAAAAAAGTGATTAGAAAAGCTCATTCTCGTGTGTGCAAAATTGAGAACTACATTGATTGTGCTTAGATCTAATCTTCCTATGCATCATGTTGAGAGTGGGAGCGTGAGAGTGAGGGAGAGAGTGAGAAACTTGGAAAGTGAAGCTTCTCTTTTGCCTTGCATTCTGCTCTTCTTTCCCTTCTTCTTCCATAGCTTGAAGAGTGAGAGGTGGAGTTGAGGCCAAGGTTGCCACACCTCTTTCTTCTCTTCATTGGAGCATTTGAGGATTGCATCTATCATGATGAAGTAACGTGGTGGATTGAAGGAGCCACACTTAAAGCGTGGAGCAAGCATACTTCAGCCAATTGAAAGTAAATGTGTAATATTAAGTTTCTAATTGTCACCTTTAGGCTAAGATTAGCTTATATTTAAATAACTACTTGTGATTATTGCTTATTTATTTATAACAAATTTTAAAAGTTTAACTTGCTCAATAAGGATAAGTCATGAAAGTTAAAGGTCTTCTTTGAAGTGGAGTCCAGTTGAAGAGGTGGAAATAGGTAGGAATGAGCAAAGAAGGTGTGGAAAAGAATTACTAGTAGCACAAGTTTCTTTGGCTTGCATGCCAACTAAGAAGCCTAGGGAAGGGCTGAACTAGGAGTGTTCTACATGATGCAAAATGGAGAAGGCTAGTGTTGATTGCAACATGGAAATGGAACCTTATACTACACAAGTGAAAGGGAAGAGCCCTAACTTTCAAGGTATTGCATATGCTTTGGCTTTAGATGTGCACAACATTAACCATGCTAAGAGGCAATTGTTGTTTTTGACTCTTAAGAGAGTCAATAAGGTGGTCATGGAGCTTCTTATGGAGTTGTTCTTTTGGAAACATTATGACTTTGCTTTTGTTGGTCTTTATTTTTAGTTCATGGATCGAGTGTCCTTGACGATGAGTTCTCGTAATGGTTCCTTAATATCTTTCAAGCTCAATGTAGACTTGTGTTTTTAGGTTTGCAGCTAAGGGCTTCTATTAGATATTTGTGTGTTGTTAGTTGGAAAGAAATAGGGTTCTATCATGCTTTGTGACTCCAAGGGTAACTTAGTCCATAATTGGCCTTTGTCAGCTACATTTTTACACGAGGATATATTGCTTTTGAGTGTATGGTTTGGGTATCATTCCCTAATGTTCATCCAATATTTGAAGTAGAAGTTCAAACTATTGTTGCACCGTTGTCCAAAGTATCATATGGGCAAAGAGGAGTAAGGCTAATGTTGTTGGTATATAGGTAACAAGCTTCGTGATGCTCCATTCTTTGTGAAGGACAAACAAAAGCAGTTGTCTGATGTAATGGATGATGATGGTTGTGTCATTGTTGAGGTCAAAATCGAGATTAGTGTGGCGGGAATCCTTGGGTTGCTGCATTATGTACGCTCCCAATCCTTCAAGTATGTAATTTGATAAATGGATGTGGCCTTGTTCCAAAGTTGTGAGTGATTCTACAACTCTGTTTGGCAAACTGGAACATGATTGTAGATATGTGAGACTAGTCCCGTCATATGAATTGCATGTTGGAATGTGAGAAGACCTATTAGAACTCATTAGTAACATGCTCAAATTCATAGACATCAATTTCGTTGTGTTGAATGATATCAACAAAGCCATCACTCGGCATAATGAACATTTTGATGACACTTGGAGTGTGGCTTGTTTGGACCACTTTTACATTTGTGGTGAGGCATCTTTGGTTTCTCCTAATTTGAAATATAGAATATTTTATAATACTCTAGTTTTAGATCATGTTGCTATCTATGATCATTGCCCCTAGGATCATGTGTGTGAGAAAACATTTAATGGCCAAGCCGAATCTCCATTTTGAGAAAGTTAAAATTTTGGGCTTCAATAGTTAAATTTGGTGGTGACCCTGTGTTTAAGTGGGATCGATGCATGCAATAAGTTACAAAGTATATTGCAAGAGATATGGGAGAGGTTAGCCTATGATTTGAGATGGTAGCTAGATTCATCTCAATAATGTAGAGTGATGTTCTTAATACTCATCTTTTTGTGCCTAGTGATGACATTTTTATTCACCTCATGTGGAACCTTGAAAACTACATTGAAGAATTACATATCTAAAATTCTATTGAAGGTTGAGGCGTATCTCAAAACCAAAGCTCTCACTTCATTTTTTCTTTCCTCAGTTCGAAATAAGTAGAGTAGAGGATTTTTGGTGAAGATTGAACGTGGGGAGGATAAGAAGTTCTAAGATGAAGGAATTGCAAGTCTTCATGAAGAATCTTTCCACTCTGATGAGTCAACCTTTTGTTTTTGATAATGATTATTAGTTGCATGTGCAAAATGTTGTAAGGAATATAGAGGGGAAGATTGATGCAAATGGTGTGTTGGCCCTGGATCATTTTTTAAGTATGTAGGAGGAGCTTGAACCTATGGTCAAGTTACTAAAACGGGGCAAGGAACCTAGTCTATTCCCATTAGATTTCTATGTATAGTGTAGGTTGTATGTACCCAATACTTATGTGATATGTTGAATTTGTTTAGAAGGAGAAGTCCCTTATCCCACTTGTTAATTAGGGTGTGATAAAGCTTATGCCCAAGTTTATGGAGAGGAGGTTGCCTGGCCACATGCAACCTCTTACCATGCTCAATGTCCCCATTGAAATGATGACCAAAACACTTGCCATTAGAATGTAGGATTCATGATGCTTTGAATTTGGTCTTTCAAATTGATCATGCAATCAATAGTCACTCAAACTTTCTTTTGTTGAACATGGATTTAGAAATTTGATAGGGTTTGTTGAAAATTTATTATGGTTGGATTGGAAAGATATGGGGTAGGATGATTGATTATATGATCAAAGCACTCTTTGCAATTTCCTTAGCTAGTATCTCTATTGATTATTATTTATATGAAATTTTGTCTTGAGCAGGAGTATTAAACAAGGTTGCCCTCTTGTTTTTTGCATTTGTATTTCGGTGCATATTTGAGAATTCTTGTACCCATGATCTATTGAGAATGAAGATAAGGTTTTTGGATGTG
This sequence comes from Lygodium microphyllum, assembly GCF_053477565.2. Classification (NCBI taxonomy): domain Eukaryota; kingdom Viridiplantae; phylum Streptophyta; class Polypodiopsida; order Schizaeales; family Lygodiaceae; genus Lygodium; species Lygodium microphyllum. The sequence goes on along the minus strand of NC_141153.1, from coordinate 47,195,347 downwards.
TGGCCCTCATAAACTTGTTCGTGAAGCCATTACTCTACAATAGAATCTAGTAGGGCAATAAGTAGGTATAGGTTTTCATTGTGATAATGTTAGTCACATTACTTAAAGAAGGCCTCGAGAAGACCACCCCTTGAAAGTAAAAAAAATACAATTACCGATTGATAATAGAGATTGTTATCATCAAAAGGCTCCATGCAAAGATCTAGAGGGTTTCAAATAGTCCAACACAAAGCAAAAACAACTCACAAGTAGACCACATCTCCAACACTACTTGTGTAAACCCTACATAACAAACAACCTTATGACCTTTACTCAAGCGACCTTATAACCTTTACTCGAACAAGTAGACCATGTCTCCAACGTTACTCAATGTAAACCCTACATGTCAAACAACCTTATAACTTTTGCTTAAAGAGATGTAGGTAAGTTCTCCACAAGATGAGAATAAAAAGATTGCAATATATGCCAAAAAGAAAAGAAAAGAACCCAAGTGAGTCCAATTTGAAAGAATGAGTTTCCAACTCCTAGCTTGGAACATGAAAACCACAACAAACTTGTCATATGGAAGTTGACAAAATGGATGGATGTAAGACACAGTTTGAAGCCGATCCTCCTAGGCACCAAAGGAATGTTTTCCAAGGGCAACCCTTGAAGGGGCAATTTCTTTAAGGGAAACTAAAAAGGCTAACAAGCCATTGAAGATTGGAGAAACTTTTGGTCCATATTGTTTTTCAAATGTATATCAATAAGGAATCCTACTCTACTACCAAAGAGTCTCCAATTATGGAATTATGCAATTCAACAATACTTGCTTCTCTAGGGGTGTAATACATGGGTCATCAACCTTACCCATAAGTGATGGAAGAAGAAAAGCTTCTCACATTGGCGACATGTAAATGTCAATAATAAATTCAAAAACTTTTGACCTAAATGCATTGCACTAAGATTCTTAGAAGCATTTTAACTCTCTATTATTCATTATTGCTGAGCCAAACAAGCCAAAGATAATCATCTCATTTATTTCCTTGAAAAACAATCCCATTTTGATTGAGCCAAATAAATTCATTTACTTGGTTTAATACTAAAAAAATTGTTTCCAAAAAGAAAAAAGACAATAATTTTGCTTGAAAGGGGGTGTGAGGTGTCTATTTTCTAATTCAATTCAATCAAGGCTAAAGTTTTTCAAAATAAGTTATTCATTTCTATCGAGCCACCAAATAAACCAAACATAATTAGCTCATTCATTTCCTTGGAAAACAATCTCATTCTTACTAGCCAAATAAGTGAATTTCTTATTTTAGCATAAATTTTTTTGTAATGCAATTCAACTTCAACTCAATCTATTTGTCTTCAAAAATCCATTTATAGGTTTTTTTGAACAATAAGCTAAATTTTTAATTGTAAGAAATAATTACATCAACCATCAATGGTGGGGATGATCCTTAGCTAGCATTAAGCAGTTAAACTCTCTTTAATGCCTTGTAGGCTACTCTCAAAGCGGAGCCAAACTTACATAGACCTTTGAGTATAGTGAGCATTTGAGACTTAAAGCAACATCTAGAGGCTTCCAAAAGGGGCAATTTCCAAAGCATTTTTTGTTCCTATGCCTCCATATAGTTCTAATGCCTATTGCATGCACTACATTCCAGACTTGTAAAGAGCCTTTGTTCATATTACTTTCTCCCCTAAAAGAACTATTTTGGGTGTAGTGACCATGTGAAATCTAGCTTTATCAATCCATTTAAGTAGTTCCTTCCATAGATTTGCATACCTCTATGTAGTCCCATAGAAGATGTTTCATGGATTCACGATGTCCCTCACATACTCCATAATAGATCATAGACATTCTTGGACTTGCAAAGTCTCTCCCTCATTGGAAACTTGTTCATCAAAGTTTTCCAGAAAATAAGGTTGAGCCTTCTTAAGGGGGTAAGCACCTGTACCTTGCTCACTCTCCTCTTCCAAATCCTCATTTTAGTACAAGGATAATGGGACTTGCATCTTCAAAATGTGCCTGCCATCTCCCTTGTGAAAATCCTTGGCTTTCTTGCAATCACCAAGTCTCTTGCCACATTCAGTTTCAAGGCATTCGATCAACTTCATTTCCTTAAGGATATAAGATGTTGGCTAATCTTCTTTCCTAAAAGCAAGCACCCTCTCAATCTAGTTAGCTTCCTTCTCTCACAGAGGTTCCATCTTCTCTGGATTTCAAGTCCATTAATCTAGTCAAGGGCCCTTTCACCCCATAGATCCTTCCATTGTTGAATTCCCTAGCAAGATTTTTTTTTTGCCATTTCGGGGTTAGTGGCGATTGGAGTTGTTCCATCTTTGTATGCTCGTGCAAATATCCATGTGACTCGTTTAAGGCTAGAATCACCTCTTCTGTTAGTATTGCCACACAAAGCTACATTATCAATCACCTCTTTCCACACTGCAATGATCATCTGGACTGCAGAAGAGTGTGGGATCTTAATTTGGGTATTGTGGCATAAGAGGATATCCCCATAGGAGAGGTCATATGCCGATGCCTTCGTGAACTCTACGCACCGAAATCCATTGTCTAACCATGGCTACCCATGTGGCTGCTCGGAGTCTAGGTCCGTTTAACGTTTTGGTATCTAAAACTTTGCATCTAAAAAGAAGAGCGTAATTTTGCTTGAAAAGGGGGTGTGTCGGGGAAGGTTGTTCACTTTGTAATTCAATGAGCTTTTGCTTGAAAAGGGGGGTGTCACTGTGTCGGGGGAGGTTGCTCGCTTTGTAATTCAATGCAACGCAATCTAGTCATTCTTTTTCAAAAAACACATTTCGACGAGGAAAGAAGACAGGTCACTCGGCGATCGCTCTGTGAGACGGGCTTTCTTCTCCCTCTTCGCGAGGCAGGGCGACAGGAGGAGGAAGAATGGATCATGGAGGGGGAGGAGGAGGAGAGGAGCTGGAGCTGGAGCCCGAGGCCAGCATCGCCAATGTGCTAGAGCAGGAGCAGCTCAAATGGATCTTCGTAGGAGGCAAGGGTGGCGTCGGAAAGACCACCTGCAGCTCCATCTCTCTCTCTCTCTCTCTCTCTCTCTCTCTCTCTCTCTTTCTCTCTCTTTCTCTCTCTCTCTCTCTCTCTCTCTCTCTCTCTCTCTCTCTCTCTCTCTCTCTCTCTCTCTCTCTCTCTCTCTCTCTCTCTCTCTCTCTCTCTCTCTCTCTCTCTCTCTCTCTCTCTCTCTCTCTCTCTCTCTCTCTCTCTCTCTCTCTTTCTCTCTCTCTCTCCCTTGACGATAATGCTCGTTTATTAAATCGGCCATAATTCTTGTTGGCCACTTCCATTATTGACGATTATTCTAGTTTTCATTTGCATCATTTCCATCATTGATGATAGTTTTCATTCGATCACTGTCGCATCGACAAAACTCTGGTCTATTAAATTGATCATAATTCTAGTTGGCCAAAGCAGACATATACATGTGTTGCCTGCCTAGACGCCTGTATGTTTAGCACTAACCATTATGTGTGCGGTGCGCCATGTGAAAAAGCACAATTGATCGACATGCTATCTAGATTCATAGATATGTCTACGTTTTAGAGAACATTTTCCTTTGATGCATGGAAATTACATATAGTTGAAACTTGAATTGCAAATGATGCCGAAGATCTGAGCCAATCACACAATAGTTCCCATCATAAGGCTCAATAAGAACATCAATTATGCACATATAGACATAAGCTTCATTGAATAGAGGCTTCTACATTGATATTCATCATTTCTACTACAAGTTTTCTTTTCAAAGCACTTTGGTATATCTTGATCAAAAAGGATAGCATAACCTTTATTAAAAATATTGAAACAAATAGGACTCATATGGTAGTTAGACAACATTTATGGAGATTAATGATTGGCAAAAAACTTTTTGCCACGGCTGCCTTAGAATCACATCAATATTGAGGAGAGCAATCACTTTCAGATTATCTCAAACCTTGAAATCTTCTATTTGGACAGCCATGACCTCCACTTATCCCCTTAAAGTGCTATTTCTTAGCTTTGGTCTTCCTCTTTGATCGCAAAGCTTGCTCCACTGGTTATGCCACATTTGTAAGTACCATTTGGAGATGATAATTCTTGACCAACCTACATTGGATCAAATTTTTAGATGCTCCACCATCCAACAAACATGTAGGATAGCCCATCACCATTGCTTGTACAAGCACAAGATCATGATTGGAGAGATATGCTAGGGTTTCCATCCAGAAAACACAAAATGTATGAAGATGACTAAAACACAATAACTCAAACAAACACAATAAATGCAAAATATGCAAAAAAGAAAACATGCAAAAATAGGGGGGAGTGGAATCTAATGAAATTAAATGAATGCTGAATGTACACAATGCTCGAAGTGTAGAGCAGTCCGACAGCCAACGACTCTCGTTGTAGTGGTTTGTGGGAGATGTTGATGTGTTGTCCACCAATGATAGATCCCAAGTGCAATAACCACCTGTTCGAGCAGAGGTTGATGAAGAAAAGTATTGAAAATGCAAGAACAACTTGCTTTTGATAAAAAAGGAGATCAAGTTGATGCCAAAAAGTGCTGGAAAACTGAAAATGCAGCAACAAGTATCTGGAATGATCACGTGGCAAAGTCAAGACAAGCTGACGATAGTCATTGCAAATAGACCAATAATTGGGCAAAGCTAAGAACTAGCTGGAAACTGTATTAGCATCCTGGTTTGATGATGGCGATACAATGAATAGTGAATATTGAATAGAATACAATGCTCAGTGAAGCAAACACGCTATGTAGTGAAGAATATTGACCCTCAAACTTCCATGTCTCGAGGACCAGGGCAATGAGTATGACTTGAACAATGTGTCATACTTTGATGGATCCCAAAACATAGCAAGTTAGCCTCTGAAGGTGTTTGGCAGCAGAAAACGTAGTAGAGATGTGTTGGATCCAGGCAGAAGAAAGAGTAGAATCAACAAACATGGATAATAATGACGAGGTGGTAGCTGTATGGATGACTAAATAGCAAAAACGAAGATTTGCAGCAACTTTCCCAAGTAGTGCGGCATTAGGCTGATCAAAACGCAACAATTTGCTAACATTGACAGCTAGCTGCAACTTCTCCATAAACAACAACAGGGGTTGGAGTAGGTGCCCAATGGTAGATAGTAGTGATGGACAGCTCCGGTTGAGATATCCTTCTGCGCCCAACTTGCATTGGCCATGAAATGTAGGGAAGAAGAACAACTACGGCTGGAATTACACGTAGCATAGTGGTCATGGAGCGGGTAAGCCCAAAAAGACCATGGACAAGCAATGGATTGAGCTGAGATATCTACTTGATGTCAAGGATGGACATATGGCTGCTGATAGATATCTGCATGGCCCTACTTTTGATTGGCGCTACCTGGTTCAATCCAGTCATGGCCCATGGTACCATCGAGCTTCTTAGAGGGGGTATCTCCATGGATGTTGAAACCAGCCTTCCTTTTTGGTTAGGGTGGTAAATAACTTGATTAAGCACTAACTACAACAAGCATAAGATTCACATAAACTGAAAATGCATACTTTATCACTTTAATCTTGGAAAGTGGATAGCTTGTTGGTCCCAAAATTGGTGCCACTTACGGTATTTCTTTATCTTATATTGCAACAGGAAGGAGTATAATCGAGATTCTTTGATCTCCTTTGCTAGTGTAAGTGTCTATTATTGTCAAAACTGACTAGCAAGCCTCTAAACTAAATTGCCCCTTGGTTTGCTAGGGATTGGCCTTCACCTTGCTCCTTGACAAGCAAATGTAGCCGCAAGTTTAATATTGGTTGGTTGGCGTATTAAATTTCCTTGAAAGCAATTCTAAGCACACATCTCGATGTGGTTGTCAAACCCTAATTTTTGCTGTAAATTGGGTTTTATAGCAAAGATTTTCCAATATCTCCACTCGTGATGACTCAAATGGCTGAATTTTACCGAGATAACTTGAGAGATGGCTAGGGGATGGGAGAGAATGCTGTAGAGAGAGAAATCTTAGAGTCACGTGAGAAATGTCGAAAAACTGTTGTTGTCCTACTCAAACGGCCATGAAAGCTGTCACCTACAGCTTAGGACCACTAGAAAGACTCTTGCCCCCTCCTACATGTTGTCACTTGCATCAGAAGGACCTTGGGCTACTGTCACTTGCTCTTGGAGGACTCCAAACTGCTGTTACCTGCTGTAGGAATGGTCCCTGGTGGTTACAAATCCCATCAACAACATCTCCTTGCTCTCTACTCCTTCTCTCTCACAATGACTGGAATATACTTCCATTAGCCCTTAAAAAACGTTTTTCCCACTTGTATGGGCAAGTTTTGCCAAGTGGTAGCCTTCTAATGTCATTTTCTAGCATTATCCAACTATTAAATTAATTTTCAGAATATTAATTTTAAAAATTAATTTAATAATTATTCTAGTACTCAAAAATTTAGTTTCACCAGCCAATAATTAAATTGGCTAATGCAATTTGTCTTCCAAGTATTAGTGGGTAGTTATTGAGCCTTAGACTAGCATGAATTATTTAATTAATGCCGAGTCTCTAATATCACCATTGACATTAGTGGCCAATACATTGGTCTAGGCCAAAATCTAATACCAGGTACCACCTAGTACCTGTTAGACACAACTTATTACAACTTTTACCTTTGGCACCAACTAATATCTCGAGGTCCTACGTTCCACACGGTGAAATAATTGATTTTCACCTCACATGTGCAAGTCACATTAGCACATTTGATTAACTTTTAATCAAATGCTAATCAAAGCAATAAAATTTCATGTCCTTGTGACATACGTAGTGGTAGCTTGTTGATAGTAGAAACTGAAACACAATGGTAGAGTCAATGGATTGATTCCTAGCAGGACCCATGTGTGGGCTTATCCATAGCCTGGACATTATTATAATATGCAAAGGACTAATGGACAAAGATAGTACTAGAGGTGCAATCATTGTTGCTAGACTCTTATAGAGGCTCACAACTAGAAGATGGGCACAAAACAAGACAAGAAATAACACACTTCCTAATCCACGAGTAAAGGCTTTAGGATCACAATAGTAATTAGGATGATCCTCTTGATCTCGAGGGCCTTTGTGGCAATCCTCGTAGTCTTGTCAACCTTGATTGTGATTCTTGTAGTCTCCATTGAACTCTTGATCCACGTGATCTTACCGATTGTTATGGTTTGGTGTCTTGAATCCTTTGAAATCCGCAAAAAAAGGCTGCATTTGTTGAAGTCGGCTGCTTGGGATCCACCAGTTGAGATACAGAGTTGCCAGGTGAGCAAGCATGATTAGGCTTAGAAGAGGGCTCAAAGGAGGGAAAACATGGCAGCTACGATCAAGAAAGAACATGGAGAGAGAAGAAGAATGTAGATGAAAATGAAGGGAACAAAACTGTGACCAAAGTGAACATAAGGAAAGCTGAATGCAACAACCCTTACACTTGCAGTCACTACCATGTCTGTGAGGGTGTCGGACTACAAAAGCTAGGAGAGAGAATGTGGTTGAGGAGAGAGGAGGGAGAAGACGATGATGACTGAATAAATGATCTGCAAAAACATAAATGATGACAAACACTAGTGGCAGCAAAAGGAGAAGCAAGCTCATGGAGGGATGATGCTAGATACAAAACGAAGGCTCTCTATATCCAAAAGGCTGAAACTGGCCGACAAGTTAAAATGCTGGTTGGACCAGTCTAAATGACTGCAATGCAGCTGACCAGCCATTGACCTCCCATCCCAATTGCTGGAACAAGGCTGCCTTGCCTGGGAAGGTGCCACCCAACTTGAAAATGTGCCACCTCTTGTTTGTGTGCCCCGTTTGACAAGGGAATCAGGAGCTCTGACTCTGTCAATTTCTCATGGATTTCTTGTGTGCTGCATTTTCATCCCGCAATCATTATTCGAGCATTTAATATGCATTTATGTGCACTTTTGCTGGCAGCTGAAACCAGCCTTCCTCCTCGGATAGGGTGGTAAGTCCCTGATTATAACTTAATTACAGCAGCAAACAATAAATGCAATCTGAAAATACAAATTTACCTACTGATCTTGGACAATGCACACCCGATTGGCCCCAAAATTGGCGCCCCTTCCGGTATTTCTTTAGCTTTATTGAAGAAAAAGTTGATTTACAATGGGATTCTCCCAATCCCCTTCGGTATTTCAACTCCCCTTGCTGTCCAAAGTGACCCGCAAGTCTTCAATCTATTTTGCCCCTTGATTCGGGCACTCAATTGGCCTTCACCCACTTCACAGACGATGGAAATGCCCCAAATTCAATGGCTGGCTAGTCCTCCACCTGAATTCAGCTGAAATTCACCTTTAGCCTTGTTGAATCCAAGTCTTGGAGTTTCCAATTTTTGGCACGCTTCCCAAGGCTGTTGGTAAACCCTAATTTCTGCTGTAAATTAGGGTTTACAATAGAGAAATTTGCAATTTCTCAGCCTTCAAGGGTCCAAATGTTGTGATCTTCGGAACAAGACTGTGAAATGACTGGGAGATGAGAGGGAAAGCGGTAGAGAGAGAAAATTCAGAGTTTTGTCGCGAAGAATGACTGAAAATCAGTCAAATGTAGCTGCTGCCCTGCCACGACAGCTTGTAGATGCAAAGAACTAAAGAAAATCAGTCATTTACAGTTGTTGCCCTGGCTCAACAGCCTGTAGATGCTGTCTCTTGCTGTTGATTGGTCTTCTTTTGCCCTTGGCTGCCTTAGAAAGTCCTCCAATGGCTGCAAATCAGACCAGGAGTCTTCGCTCCCTCTCTCTTGCAAGCTGAATTTATAGAAATGCCTCTCTCCAGCCTCTAAAGACGTTTTTCAATCTTGCATGGGCATTTTTCACAAGTGGTAGCCTTCCCAAGTGGTTTCTTCAACATTTTTCATAATTAAATATTAATTTTCAGCCTTTAAGTACTGAAAATTAATCTAATAATTATTTCGGTGCCCTAAAAAGTAATCTGACCAGCCAATAATTAAATTGGCTAGGCAACTTCCATTCCCAAGTGTCTCTACGCCATCTTTGACCATCAGATTGGCGTTAGGTACCATTAAACGCCACTTTTCTAATGTCACCAACTGACACTTATGGCCAAATGGATGACCTAGGCCAACAACTGGCACCAGATACCACCAAGTACCTGTGCGGCATAACTTATAGCAACTTTTGCCTCCCTTGATTTCTTCGGGTCCCGGGCTCGTAAATTTACTTTAACCCCAGTTGCACCTCACATGTGCATCATACTTAATCATGTGATTAAAAATTAATCCACATGTTAAGTGAGGTTTCAAAAAATACATGTCCTCATGACAACGGCTGTTATGTCGTTATGGCTTGGTGGACGTGCATATTGCAGCTAGGTCTATTTTTCAACATTTCGGCTATTTTTGCAGGTGATCTACCAGTTCTTGGAGTTTATGCTTATGTAGGCAGCCCGGTGAAACTAGCCTACCTTCTTAGAGAGGGTGGCAAAACCTGATCGGGCACTTAATGACAGCAATTATAAAATGAATATAAACTGAAATGCGCACATTATCATAATAATCTTGGACATTGGACACGTTGTTGGTCCCAAATTTGGTGCCCCTTGTGGTGTTTGTTTAAGTTGTATTGCTATTAGATGGAGTGCAACTAAGATTTCACAATCCCCTCCATTGATCCAAAAACCCCTTGCTGTCACCACCAATTGACAAGCAATTCGGGCCAATTGCCCCTTGATCTTCATCTAGGGCTTGCACGAATGGAACCACAAACTGGCCAAATGCTGCCACAAATCAAACGGGGTGGGTTGGCATGTGAAATCCTTGATATTCCTTTAATTACAATTGTTGATTTTAGTGTACAATGGCTTTAATTGATGGCATGGGTCCCAAGGTGGCTGCTAAACCCTAATTTTTACTTTTTTATTTCAGGGTTTAGTGTATAAGTTCCAATGCTGCCCACCAAATCTAGCTGAGACACTCTCCAATTGGTTGAGAATTGCTGAGATAACTAGAGAATGGGCAAGAGAAGCTGAGAAGAGAGAGAATTTGGAGTCTCCATGGGAGAAATCCCCAAAACTGGTTGCTGCCCTGTCAGATCAGCAGATGGAGCTGTCACGAACTGTCCTGAGACCACCAAAATGTTATCGCCTAACCAACAATGCTGTTGCCTGCTGTCCTTGGTGCATTAAATGTAGTTGCCTAGTTCTTCGGGCCTTGTGGTAGCTATTGCCTACCTTCAATAGCTGATTTCTGCTCCAAAATCAGATTAGCAGCACTTCCTTCTCTCTCCTAGCTAGTATACACATTGAGTGAGCCTCATCCCCCAAACAACGTTCTCCCCCATTGCATGGGTATTTTTGCCAAGTGGTAGCCTTCTAATCTCATTTTCCAGCAATTTTTAGCTAATTGATTAATTTTCAAAATTGATTAATTTTGAAAATTTATTTCAGCCCTTTTGACCCTGCCCAAAATTAATTGTGCCAATGCACAATTTGATTGGCTAGGCCATTTGTAAACCCAAGTGGTCCCTAGTCTCAATTGACCCTTAGATTGGCATTAATTAATTAATGCCTAGTCCCTAGTGTCATCACCAACGCTTAATGGCCAATTAACTATTCTAGGGCCAAATTTACACCAATTAACATCCAAAACCTAGCTTGCATAACTTGTCACAACTTTTGCCTTTGACACTCACTTCCTCCTTAGAGTCCTTGGCTTGTTACCATGAAATAACTACCATGTGCAACACATGCCTTAAAACATTGCACATTTGATTATTAAGTTAATAATCAAATGTTACTAGCAAGAGCAAAGCATCTCAAAAATTACACGTCTGCGTGACAACCACCAACATTGCATTGCATCTATTCTCTACCATTATCCTTTTCTTCATCAACATTCCTCATCATGGCTTGTGTCTTCTCCTCATCTTGTTGTAGTTTGGCACCCTCATTGACTAAATGCTTCTTTGTATGTAGCCCTTTGATTAGATTAGTGTGTGTGTTAATATATCTTTCTTTCTTTCTTTTTGTGAGCGTGCGTGCACATGTGCTTTCCTTCCACTTTGAACACACACAATGTGCACACGTGTGTGCACATACAAATGCATGCACTCATAGTTATGTAATCACATATACAAGCAGTCACACCTGTGTACAGCATAAGAAATAGCAAATTAAAAAAGAACCCTCAAGGATGAAGTTGATGCTTGTCTACATAATTGGGAACAAGAATAGCAATCCACATTATTATAAATAATTATTTATCCTCAAGTTTGAGCATTCAAAGTATTATTAAATTCTTAGAAACAAGCAGGTTGATAGTCTGCTTCATTTAATCTTACAGTTCAGTAAACATCCCTTATCAAGTTTAAATGAGATTGCTCTGGCAGAGCTCTTAATCATTTGTTATCTTATTTTGCAATGTAAGTTTTGAGTTATTGAAATACATACAATTATTATTATTATTATGATGCTAATTTTGTTATGTACCTTGACATTTTGTATGTGACAGTTGAATGTGCTGTTTACTTTCCTAAGTTGTTTGCTTTCTAACTGAGGTACTTAGATCTTTTAAGTTCCTCTGGCATGGTGTAGTATTTACTGTGCTATACTTTCAGGAAGTTGATCCCAACGTGGAGAGTGAAGATTTTGATAACATGGACAGTGGTGGATTTGTGTCGGAACTAGCCAATGCAATCCCTGGCATTGATGAAGCAATGAGTTTTGCAGAAATGCTCAAGTATGTAGGTTCTTAGCCACAATTCACAGCTGGTTTTTTTTCATTTATTGGAATGCTGGAGGAAACTTTAGAAAGTTACTTTTGCCTCTTTAAGCTCTTGACTAATAGTTTGGAAGGTTTGTTAAATGTTCAGGTGAGCATACAGTTGGTCTAATTTAGCTTAGTGCATGAAGCAAGATATTTGTCTTCATGGGTTGCTTCCTTGATCTCATGGATGCCTTCCTTCTTTTGCTAGGTTAGTTCAAACCATGGATTACTCTGTTATTGTTTTTGACACGGCTCCAACAGGCCATACACTGCGCCTGCTGCAGTTCCCTTCAACATTAGAGAAAGGGCTTGGCAAGATGATGGCCTTGAAGAACAGATTTGGGGGTCTGATCAGCCAAGTATGTTCAATATGTGTTTTGGGTAGGAGAGTTGTTCATAGAATAATTTACAAGTGAGTTAAATTGTTGAAAAATGCTCAAACTGTCTGGTCAGGTTTCTCGAATGTTTGGAGCAGAGAATGATTTTGGGGAGGATGCTATCATGGGGAAGCTAGAAGGCATGCGTGATGTGATTGAACAAGTCAACAGGCAGTTCCGTGATCCGGTGTGTATTGACTAATTTGCTAGTTATCATTGATATTTGCTTGTGGAAACATTTGCTTCAGTCCAGTTCAGAGTGCCGGATTTCTGTATTTATGGCAGGTCAGTATTGCCATTTTTTTCCATGTGCTTTTGGATGTTTGCTTGTGGAAATATCCACTTCAGGCCAGTTCAGAATGCCAGACTGTTGTATCTTTGGGGGATCAGTATTGCTGCTGTTTTCAGTTTCTTAATTTTTAGTAACTGTTTCTTAGGGGCATATTCTCATTGCATTTTTTTGAAAAATCCACTCTACTATCACAAAAGAATTGTCTACAAAAGGTTGAATTGTTACCAGTATTTTTGTTCAACGTTTTAGTTAATGAGGTTTCAGCATTGATTTTCTCCATTCCCAAAGGATTTGCTCCCATACCCACATGCAAAGTCTAATAAACTTTCACATCTAGTGGAGATGTTGTACATGTGTCTATCGTGTATCTCTCCAGCCTCAAAAAAATCCACTGTAGTGCATGATGGAGCACTATTCATGAAGAATATAGTTGCACTGCACTGTGCACATGCCTTTGGGGAGCTTTTTAAGAATGGTTCAATCTTTTCCTACCATGGCAAAAACGTCTAGGAGAAGAAGCTTCATCAAAATTCATCCCCAAATTTAAGAAAGTCATAAGAAAAAGAAAGTTGTCTTGAAGCGTGCAGCCTATAAACCAGAATGCAGAAGTACCTTAAGGCTTGATGATAGAGATATGAAAGGAAAGAGCAGCTGCATGGAAAGTTTCAAACCAAATAAAACATACCTTTCTCACAAGTCAAGAGAGTGGTTGCCCAAGTTTAAGGTTTAGAGCATTCCTGTATCAAGAAGAAGAGAGAAAACAATATCGAAGTAGATTGGAAGATTGAATGTTGGGTGTTGGGCTTTGAGGCTCAGATGGAAGATCTTCCAATACAAAATGAATAAGTGGTTGTAACTGCAGAAGGAGGATTCTTAGAAAGTTGTAAGAAAGAGAGGAAGGTAGAATTGGGAAGTTATAGTGACCATGTTGTTTAAAAGTTCAGGCTTTGGCTTTCTAAAAAAGTCTTGTAAAGGTAAGAAGACATGGCATTCTAACATAGTACCTCAGCTCCTCTTTATGAACTCTTGAAAATCATGATTTCATATACATGGATGTGACCTTTTTGTGGGTTTGTACTAGTTCAGAGAGAGAGAGGAGGGGAGGGATGGGATTGTATTAACATCTACCAGAGGCCAAAATGACCTAGGAGACCAAAATGATAAGTGAAACTGATCCATGGGTATGTCTCATCATGGATGAACGATAACAAAATGAAAACCAACCTAAAAGCCAATGCAAGGATGACTCAAAGTATACAAGAGCATCTGGCTCTCCTACCATCTACAAGATTCCTGTCAGGATAGAATTTGATGGGAGTTAATCCCTTGACAATGTCCGACTTGTTAGCAGATTAGTCAGCTCAGGGTGAGTTTGTGCTGCAGAGGCTGTGGCCTTTTTATAGTATTTTTAATGGCATTTTCTGGTGCCCTTTTTAGGGCTAGGGAGCATTTAGTGCTGGCCAACCAGCATTAAATGCTGGCCGACTGCATTTATTGCTCCCCCCATTTTATGCCTATATATTGCTAGGGCTCCTCCTCCTCTTTTGTACTTCAGCCATCATTTGTGGATTCTTCTGAGGAGAGAGGAGCTGGTGCCTGGGTGCCCACACAGCCAGTGACTCATTGTTGTATGTTGCTGTCTCATGTTCAATATGGATTCCGTTTCCCGAGCATACATGTGAGTTTTCATCTGCATTTGTGTTTATTCTTTCTCTTGTCTTGTGTTTCGACAGTTTATTTCAGCATGTTGTTTATGCTTCCATTGCTGCACCACTTCTGACATGGTATCAGTTTTTTAGGATTTGTGTTTCTGCTGTGTTTTATTGCTGTTTTCAAGACTGATTTACCCCTTTGTTGCCTTGGCGACTGCTGTCAACCTGATTGTGACCAGATTTTGGCTTCCGTACTCTGCGTTTTGATCAGCATATGCATCGCCTGCCTGTCCAACACCTCTTGCTGCCTGTGTTTTCCTCATCAGGTTGCTGGCGATAGTTCCCTACACCTGTTTAGGCAGTGTGCAGCCTGCGTTTTGCTGTTTACAGCACTATTTTGGGCTGGGCGACTGGCCGAACAGGCCGTTTTTGCTGTTTCTAGCAGATTTCCACTGATTTTTTGACTTTGTGCAGCAGATTTTGGCTTCTTTTGATCAGTTTTTGGGTTATCCTGCTTGTGAACTCTTGTTTTTTGCAGTCTGTGCTTGTGGTTTGGCTGTGTTCCCTCTCCCAATCCCTTCTTTTCTCTACTCTTTTTCTCAATCCTCTCTAGATGGCTCCTCCATGCACATCCACTGATGACAAGCTCCATGGACTTGATTATTACACGTGGAGTGCGGTGATGAAGGCTTGGTTTATTCAGAAACGGTTACGGTACGTAGTTAACAGAGCCGTGGCAAGTCCTCAATAACCTTCTCTTGTTCCATCTGATTTTGATGAAGACAACCATGAGGAGGCTGTGCTTACCTGGGATTCGGATGATGCCCATGCTTATTCGGCCTTACTTCGGTGTATTTCCAAAGAAGTCCTACCGGCGGTCACCTCCTGTACGACAGATGTATGGTCGAAGTTACAGTTGATGTACGAGGCTCCTTCTACCATGAGGGCCAGCTCCAGCAATTGAAGTTTGAATCCAAAGATACGATTCAATCCTTCCTACTTTGTGTTACCCAACTCCAGGACCCGCTTCGTACTATGCAGTCTGCCCTATCAGAGGCACATCTTGTTGGTGCGGTACTCTACAAGCTTCCTCGGGAATTTGATGGAGTGACGAATGCTTTACGGGTGCAGACATCTACGACTCTTGTCAGTTTTCTTCACATGTCCTCCATGCTACTTGAGCATGAGGCTACTTTGCGACTACAGGGGAGGCTTCTATCACATTATGGAGGTTTAGGTGAGGCTTTTGCAGCTTCAGAGAGAGGTTCGAAGATGAAGAAGTTGAAGGCCCAGTGTTATCACTGTGGCAAGAAAGGTCATTTAAGGAAGGACTGCAAAGAGTTAGCGGCTTCCAGGAAAAACCAAGAGCAGAAGATGAAGCGGGATGCGGCCTCCTACGACGAGTCATCTGCCTCAGATTTTGATCCCGATCCTCCCGCCAAGGTGAAGTCCAAGGTGCGGAAGGAATCCTCTTCTTCGGATCGAGGGAAGGGCTTAGTGGCACCTTCCTCAGCTGCTTTCTAGTGGTGGTGATGCGGATATCCTTCATGACTCTCCAGTGCCAAAGAGGGAGTGTGAGAGGGTGGTGAGATGGGGCAGCTGTGCCTCATCTATATGTCTATACAGATGCACAGGATCCAGAAAGGGACATCCCTGACGCATTGCGCAAAGTGTGGCAGGTACAAATCTTGGAGCTAGGATTGCCATCCAGGTTCATGATGGGTTGGTTACTTGACAGAGAGCGGGAGGATTTCGTCTGGAGCCCACATGAGGGGACACTTTGGCGGTTTTGGCCGAAGGCGGGGATTCCGTGGTCACATGTTTAGAGACATGTTTGGCAGATTGGTCTTGTATGTCTTGAGTGACATAACACAGAGAGCTGCTATGATTCTTCTCTATTTTTAGGTGGTGCTGTTATGCTAGACATCGACGTCAGATACTCTCCGAGGCATCTTGGTGGTGGGCTGGCCACTCACTGCTTGGATATCCATGGTTCTTCTGGTGGTTCTATGTTGTATAGTTTATGATACTCCATCATTGTACTATTGTATTGTATCAGATCACCCCTGATCTGAGAGAGGGTGTTAGTAAATTAGTCAGCTTAGGTTGAGTCTGTGCTGCAAAGGCCGTGGCCTTTTTATAGTATTTTTAATGGCATTTTCTGGTGCCCTTTTTAGGGCTAGGGAGCATTTAATGCTGGCCGACTGCATTTATTGGTCCCCCCATTTTATGCCTATGTATTGCTAGGGCTCCTCCTCCTCTGCTGTACTTCAGCCATCATTTGTGGATTCTTCTGAGGAGAGAGGAGCCGGTGCTAGGGTGCCCACACAGCTAGTGACTCACTGTTGTATGCTACTGTCTCGTGTTCGATATGGATTCTGTTTCCCGGGCATACATCTGAGTTCTCATCTATTTTTTGTGTTTATTCTTTCTCTTGTCTTGTGTTTCAGCAGTTTATTTCAGCATGTTGTTTATGCTTCCATTGCTGCACCACTTCTGACACGACTGTGGTGGGAGATGATAGCTTGGATCCTCTGATAATCAGAGAAAGAGAATCCACTTCCTTCCTTCTCTGCCATAGACAGCCAGATCTATTTGCAGGTCACGACTCCATCGACAGGTGCTGTTGAGCTAGTCTGCATCAGCCATGTACTCAGACCGTAGGCATTGCGAAGGACCTGGTTGTCACCTATTGCAGCTGCACATGAACTTCTGTGCCTGTCTGACCAGCACATGTATTGCAGGTGCAGGACATGGATTTTTCTGGACCTGTTGGGGGTAGTTGTCTGCTGGTTGGGAGCAGCAAGAGCAGCATGCAGGGTTCTTCTGTCAACCAAGGTATTTTCTTTGCTTTTCACAGTTATGTAGCATCACAGGTCATACCGTGCAGCAGAGTATATAGGGATGTGGCCGTTTCAAGCACAGGGTGTGGTTCTCTTGGCTGCTGACAGTGACGAGCCATAGAGGACACCACGGGATTGGCAGTCCTATTTATGTAGCATTGCAGGTCATACTGTGCAGCAGAGTATATAGGGACGTGGCCGTTTCAAGCACAGTGTGTGGTTCTCTTGGCTGCTGACAGTGACCAGCCGTGGAGGACATCACGGGATTGGCAGTCCTAGATACCCATTTGAAAGAAAGGTGCCCTCAATCTCCTGTGGGCAGAAAAGACGTGGATGCACAAGCATATGCTCTCATAGGCTAATGTATTGATGCAAGTCTCAAGATTACATGCATGCAAATGAAGGGCGAGTTGCAGGCTTGCCTGAGGGGAAACATGTTGTGGTAGTTTTGGGGGTTGATTTGGTGTTGCAACAAATTGCTGCATTCCATCAGAGGGATGCCATCTTTCATTTTACAGAAGAGACCCACTTGATTGCATGTATCAGCACATGGTTGAGGCTTTGGTTTTGAATGGCATTGTTGCGAATGAAAATGCATAGACACTTTGTTGAGGAAATTTACAATGGCCCTAGAGGCTTCTTTGAGGTCTTGTTTCGTACTTTGGAAGCTCATCTCAGATATTGCTGTGAGCTCTTTCGTTGTTTCATGGAAGCTTGTGGAAGTAGTTCAGGGTGTGCCTCAGCAAGCTTGTCAATCTAGGCAGAGGAAGTGGTGAATCTGCCTTCCCATTTGTTTGGCACCTTTTTCCATTCACCCTTGCATGCATTTGGATAGGTTTTAGTGGATGCAATATTCGCTTCCACAAACATGGTCAAAGCTTGCTTGCTCTACGATACAATTAAGCCTTGTCCTACAAAGTTGCGCTTTCAGGTTCCTGGATTGCAGCATTTTGTATATGAGTTAAAGTGGGGTACTTTTGTAGGACATTGAAACAATGTGGTCAATTGTATCAATTTGTTTTTGAATGTCCCCATGATGTTGTGGCACCAGAAGTGTCTTTAGAGCCATGACAAATTGTCACGGGGATGTGAAATTTTGAGATGCTTTAATGTTGCCGATAACATTTGATTAAGTTACTAATCAAATGTGCAAGGTTGTTTAGCACATTTGATGCACATGGCAATAATTTCATGGTAACAGACCAAGGACCCCAAATATGCAGTGGGTGTCAAAGACAAAAGTTGTGATAAGTTATGTCAAACCAAATGACAAGTATACATTGTACTATTATTTCCCTAATGGTAGTATGACCAATGGGACTCAAACTTTGTACACATGTTATTCACAGTCTAATGCACTTAACTTGATTTATTGAGATGTTTTTAGATAGCTTTATTATTTAAAACTAATTTTGTGGGGCATATTTCTTAGCACGAATGACCATTTTGAGTATACAACTAATAACTCTATACAATGCACATAGTTTACTATGTGAATTGTTGGTCAGTTGGTGTTAGTTTTGACGGGTCAATAGAGGTCCAGGTTGCAAATGGCCTAGCCAATTTAACTATGGATGGGCACATTTAATTTTGGGAGGGTCAAAAGGGTTAAACTTAATTTTTAGAACTATTTAATTTTGAAAATTAATTTAATTGTTTATGATGCTAAAAAAATGGGTTTAGAAGGTTGCCACTTGTTGTTGACCTACAATATGCATTACTTGCTGATTAGTCTCTTAAACAGCCCCAAAACACAGTAAAAAATTCTCTTTTAGAGTAAAAACGCTAAAATGGGGAGCGGTTCGAGAGAGTTCAGTGGAAACCCTAAAACAAGGAGCGGTTCGAGGGAGTTCAGTGAAAACCCTAATTTTTGGGGTGCCCTTCCACATCTATAAATAGACAGGCTGTCCCCATTCAAATTTATTCTGTCTGTGCAGGTTTCTCACTCCACGTGCAGATTTCAGCCATCAGCCTCCTCCCACGTGGCTGTCCAGCCCTCGAGACTGCTACCACTCCATCCGTGTTTGCTCCTGCTGCTGGTGCCTTCATCCATACTGACGTCAGCTGCTGGCAACAAGATCATCTGCTGCAATCTGATCATCGAGTCATCGCCAGCCACATCAAACACTGTTTCAACCTGTTGTTTACAGCAGACTGTGCATAGTTTCTAGCCTCCGATCGGTGGTACACTTTACTGGTTTTCAGCCTCTAGATTGCTGCATTTTGGTGACCAGCCTGGTGCCATTCACTATTCAGCATGTCACACTCCGACTGGTGGTCACAGACTTGGGATCCGTCTCTGATGGATGTCACACTCCAACATTGCTCTGCCCTTGAGCACACTGTACACTCTTACATTCATTTACAACGTTCATTTACTTCGGAGTTGTGTTCTCTGTCTTCCTTCTTCTGTTTGTGTTTGAGTTTCTGTGATTGAGTTTTGAGTTTTGTATTTAGGGTTTGAGTTTTTGCGTTTTGCGTTTAGGGTTTGAGTTTTGCGCTCT
Organism: Lygodium microphyllum; assembly: GCF_053477565.2. Lineage (NCBI taxonomy): Eukaryota > Viridiplantae > Streptophyta > Polypodiopsida > Schizaeales > Lygodiaceae > Lygodium > Lygodium microphyllum. The sequence goes on along the minus strand of NC_141153.1, from coordinate 47,175,915 downwards.
ATGTCTTTGTCTGGTCTCTTTGTTTTTTTTTCGTGGGCGTACACTTTGTGTGTCCCCTAGGCAAATCCTAGCAGTTTTCTTCACACCACTTGTTGGCATAAATATGGTTGGGATGGGCTTCCTAATGAGCTTTTTTCAGCCCATGTTAAGTAACTTAAGGACCCATTAACTCGATTGTGTCAAGAAGTCTAGAATTTTGGTAGGATGCCTTCAGATTGGAAGATTGCTGTGATTCAGTTGTTGCCTAAGGTTCCTTCTCCAATATCTTTGAAACAATGGAGACCCATTTCTGTTATGGGTTCTTTGTGTAAAATCTTCTCTAGAATCATTGCCAATAGATTGCAGAAAGTATTCCCGCACTTGGTTCATCCATGTCAATATGGTTTCATTAAGGGACGGAATATAATGCATATTATTTTGAATGTGAAATTGGGGATTGGTTATGGCAAAGCCTTAGACCAGTAGGTTCTTATGCTTTAGCTTGAACTTGAAAAGGCATTTGATCATGTTAGCGGCATTTGATCATGTTAGCTGGTCTTGTGAGAGTGTGCAACGGAAGAAGGAACACACACACACACACACACACACACACACACACAGAGAGAGAGAGAGAGAGAGAGAGAGAGAGAGAGAGAGAGAGAGAGAGAGAGAGAGAGAGAGAGAGAGAGAGAGAGAGAAGGGTGAGAGAGTCGATGGCGCCCTGTCGCGACCTGCCGCCTACGCCCTGTCGTGACGTGACCTGCCGCCTGCGCCTGCACTGTTTCGTCACCTGTGCCCTGTCGTGACGTTACCTGCGCCCTGTTGTGACCTGCCGCCTGCGCCTGCACCGTTTCGTCACCTGCGCCCTGTCGTGACCTGCCGCCTGCACCGTTTCGTCACTCCTGGGGTCGGGGTCCCTGCCGCCGTCGCCCTGCAGTTCCGTTAGGCCTTGTTCTTCGCGTCCTGGTCCTGCGCGCCGCGTTGGATCGTCCCGGCTTCTGTTGCGCCTCTCTACTGTCCCGTCACGCTGCCACGCCTGCAGACACCCATTTTGGTTCGACGATTGTGCTGTCCGCGGGTCCGCGTGCTCGCGTTTGTTCTTCTCTACAGAGGCGCACAACTATTGTCAACCCTAATCTCGACTTCAACGAGAATGCCCGGTGTGGCTGGAAGTGGAAAATTGTCCAGCGGTCTATTGGCCATTGTTGAAGGATGCGATGGCAGTTGTGGGAACGGTGTTGGTTCCCCCAAGCCTCAGGGCTATGAATCGAAACCGTTTATGCATGTTATGGGACACGGCCAGGAAAAGGTCTGCGTGGCTTCGCCTCAATTGTTCTGGCATGCATCCTTTGCATTTTCGCTTGAAATGGGGCACTTTGCAGGACACTGCTTTTCATGTGGTAAATTGGGGCATTTTATGGCTGAATGCCTTGAAAGGCAACCGTCTTCCGAGGATGCGCAGGTTGTGCTACCTAAGGATGACATGGTGCTTGATGCCCCGACACAGGAGGCCCTTCAGCCACCTAATGTCGTGGATAAAGGCAAACAACAGGTCTTGGGTTTGGATTCACGTAGCACTGATTGGATTGAGGCACGTAAAAAAAAAGGTATAAAGTTGGATGCAGGCCTGGCGGATCCTGGGCCTAATGCTTCGCAGGATTCCGTGCGCACGTATATGTGCAGGAAAGAAATGTTCACTTCACAGCAGGCTGCGCGTACTATGGCCCCGTCTGCCTCCCGTAATCAGTCTACAAGGAAAGTCTATACAGACGGTCCCAAGGGCCCACCTGCTAAGCTGGCGTTTGATACAAAAGGTAATGTGATTACACCCTGGGATCGGCGTTATCCCCGCCCCACTCCCAAGGCAGTGGATTTTCCTTCTACCTCTAAAGTAGGTCGCCAGAATTCGTTTGTAGTATTGGCTGATTTTCTGGATGAGGGTGTCCTGGATGCTCTCGCGGAAAAGGTGAAATCGAGGCAACAGGCGCCTCGTTCCTGACTTTCCTTTTTTTGAAGATATATGAAGATAGCCACGTGGAATGTGCGAGGCATTTGCTCTCGCCATAAGCAACATACCATGTGGACTGTCTTGCATGAGAACCAGTGGGATGTATTGTGTGCAGTTGAGCACAAAAGTCACGGTGAAGCAGGAAAAGTTGTGGATTGTCATGGATTCCGTCTGTTTTATGCAGGGACACATGCCACGCACTATTCGGGCGTGCTGATGATTGTCCATGAGAAATACCACCCTGTTCTTGTTAAAAATGATGTGCAGGGCCGCTTTCTGGTAAAATCGAAGTCTTATTTGAAGGAGAGATTTTATGGTTGCTGGGCCTCTATGCTCCGAATGATCCCGCATCTCGACGGGATCTTTGGTCGACTTTGCAGGGCTCCATGTCACTTGGCCGAAGGGGGTTTTTGATGGGAGATTTCAATATGTGTGTTGACTCTTCTCAGTCCACTTCAGGGCATTCGGTAATGGATACGCCGGAAAGCCGGGTGTGGAATTCCTTTGCTTTGCACGTACTTAAGCAAGATCTTTGGTCGTGGCTTCACCCTTCTTTTTCAGGGTTTACTTTTCATTCCGCCCAATATGCAACTACTTGGTCGCGGTTGGACCGAATGTATATCATGCAGGGGGATGATTTTCTTCCCGAGATGCTAGAAATGAAGGTCTTGCAGCAATATGCGTTGTCGGACCATTTCCCCCTCCAGCTTGAGATGCGGGCACAACCTATTGCACGTTTTATGCAGTTGCTGGATAGGCTCCCTTTACGTTTCAACTCCTTTTATTTGAAGCATCCAATTTTTCAGGGCTATATACAGCAATTAATTGAGAGGTTCTTATTGGACTTCGCCTCTGAGGGCTTGGCTTCATTTGCACGACTGCTCTCTAATGTGCAGCGGGTTGCTCGGCAGTATGGGATTCATCATGCCTCTCTTTGTCGGCGACGTCGACATGCAGCAGAGGACTCACTGGCTTTGGTCCGCTTGCATGCTTCTCCGGCTCGCGAAAATATGACTAGACTCCAGGATTCGGAAGGTTGCATGGTCACTGATCCGCAAACCATTGTCAATATGTGCAGAAATTATTTTATGGAACTTCTTGGTTCTTCTCCCTCGCCTTCTAGCCAGGTTACGCATGCCCGCTCGGTCTTCTATCATGCAGGTTCCACTTGATATGCAAGCCACTTTGGAGGCGGATATTTGCGAGGAGGAGGTTATGGATGTTTTGTTGCACCTGCGTAAGGATAAAAGTCCTGGTTGGGATGGTCTCACTAATGAATTCTTTGAGAACTCGGCCACGCAGTTGGTGAAACCATTGGCGGTCATGTTTCAGCAGGTTTGGGACACAGGGGTCATGCCTTCCTCATGGAAAGAAGGCCTTATCAAACTGCTTCCAAAGGTCCCTTCGCCGTCCATGCTGCAACACTGGAGACCAATTTCTTTGATGGGCTCGATGTATAAAATCTTCTCCAAAGTGCTGGCGAATCGGCTTCACAAGCACCTTCCAGCTATTGTGCATCCTCTCCGATATGGTTTCATTAAGGGCCGCAACATTCTGCATAATATCTTAAATGTGCAAATGGCTATTGACTATGCGCGGCACTCTAGTCAGGAAGTGGTATTGATTCAATTGGACTTGGAAAAGGCGTTTGACTATGTGGACTGGTCTTTCATTGCTGATCTCATGTCTGCTATGGGCTTTGGTACTCGGATGTCCCGATTGATCTACACCATTAGTGCTGTGGCTTCTTCAAGAGTCATGCTCAATGGTGGGGTTACAGAGCCATTTGTCCTTGCACGCTCGGTTAGACAGGGTTGCCCTTTGAGTCCTCTCTTCTTTGCCCTGGCGACTCACCCGGTCCTTTCAATGCTATCTTCAATGGCGGCTTCTGCTCAGCTGGCAGGATTGTCTCTTCCTTTGGGGCAGCACTTCATTAGCCAATCTTTGCCTGATGACACCTTTATGATTTTGCGGGCGGACAGGGACAACATTCGAAAGGCATTAGATGTTTGGACGCTCTTTGGTCAGGCCTCTGGTCTTCGCATCAATGCCTTTAAGTCAGCCATTCTCAGTTGCACGGAGCCTGATTTACAGTCATTAGGCTGGCAGGGCCAGGTGGTTTCCGGTGGCTCCATTGTCAGGCATCTTGGATACCCATTGGGGGTGGATGTACGGCCAAAGGACCTACTGGAGTGGATTTCACAAAAACTGGCGGCGAAGTTTATGTATTGGAAGTCGCAAGCGTGGCCATTCCATGTCCGCCTCAAAGTGGCTCAAACAATTATGCTACCAATGCTAACGTATTTCCTGCCATTGCTGCCGTGGATGCCTACTACTTTGAAGGTTCTCACTCATCCCATTCGTTTCATGCTATGGAAGAAGGATTCACTGCAGGCAGGCATTTCGTGGATTTCATGGTCACATACATGTACCCCGAAACGCATGGGTGGTGGAGCGATTTTGGATGCAGAAACTCATATGCTGGCTCTTCGTTGGTCTCTTTTTCGTGCCATGTGTGTGGATCGTCACCCGTGGACCATCATAGCCCGTTATTTTCTTGAGGACAGCGGGCTACGCCATGGTAACACACGACTTCGAGCCTCCTGGTGGCATGTCCTTAATGCTGACTCTCGATTTTCCAGTCCCTCTTCCTCTTTGTTACTGCACTTGGTCGGCTCTTGGAAAGCGGTGCTCCAAAAGGCCCGTTGGCATCCAGTGGGGGACCGCTTGCAGACTAACTCCTTTCAGCTGGAATTGTTGGCAGTATCGAGATTACTTTCATGGGAATACAAACATCAGCTCAGACCGAGATTCAACCGCATGGCCCGTTTAGGTGTGACTTCGATTGCGGATGCTACCCTTGCCACTCGCAATGTCCTCGCATCGTTTCGGACTGCTAGGAGACTTTTCAGGATCCCGCGCGGATACCGTGGTTTATGGGGAAAGCTTTTGTCGGAGCTTCAGGGTAGGCAACCCTTTCCTGCCTTGGCTGTGGATCGTCCTTGGCAGGAGTGGGACCTTGCAGGCCGGTTGAGTCTGGAAAAGGCCTCTACTAATCAGGTGTATCATCTTCTCATTCAAGATCACCACTGGCCGGGTGTGAAAGCTAATACTGTTTGGGGACTGCGGAAATCGCTGTCATGGTGGCAGGCAACGCTGATGGAGGGCTGGCTGAATAAGGCACCTTTCAAATGCAAGGTCTTTCTTTGGCGGGTAATGATTGGTGGTCTTCCTCTTGCCTCGGCCCTTTCCAAGCGTCGAATCTCGAATGGCAATTGTTTCTTCTGCACCACTACTGCGGAATCGGCCCGACATCGTTTTCTTTCTTGCCCGCTCGCCAAGAATATCTGGTCACTCTTGTCGCAAATCTGGCGCGCAGTGGTGGGGTCCTCACTAACTCCTTTCGATTGGGTTTTTGTGCGCCCAAAGTACCCCACACCGCCACAGTTACATATGAAGATCTTATTTCACTTTTTCAGATACTGGGGATGTTGGCACATATGGACCACGCGCAATGCTTTTCTCTTTGATTCGGCCTCTAATGTACCGAGACATACTGCCAGGCTTAAAGGGCTCTTGCATTGGCAGTTAGATCTCATCCGGCACTCCGACTTGCTCCCTTGGGAGGATTTGCATCCCTGGCATATGGCAATTGCCTTTGGGTCGTTGCCATGATTGGTGTAACCTTTTTAGTGCATTAGGACGGGGATTTCCTACACGTTGGCCTAGGGCCCTCGTGCCTCTTGTAATCATGTAATCTTGTACCTTTTTTTCCGTAATTAATACAATTACCTTTTACGAAGAGAGAGAGAGAGAGAGAGAGAGAGAGAGAGAGAGAGAGAGAGAGAGAGAGAGAGCAGAAACTGAAGGAAGAAATACTGCACTGACTGAAATGAATGTTGAATACAAAGCTGTGGACTGATCAGTCCCGTGCACGCAGACCGGAGAGTCAGTGAAGGCATCAGATTGGACTTCATGTATCTATCTATCTCTCTCTCTTAATATATATATATATATATATATATATATATATATATATATATATATATATATATATATATATATATATATATATATATAGATAGATAGATAGATAGATAGATAGATAGATAGATAGATAGATAGATAGATAGATAGATAGATAGATAGATAGAGAGAGAGAGAGAGAGAGAGAGAGAGAGAGAGAGAGAGAGAGAGAGAGAGAGTATATTAACGTCTCTAAAAGGCCAATGTGGCCTATGAGACCAAAGCAATACATACAATGATGGTGTGTTTCTCATCTGGAACGAGAAAAAGATGAAAAACATGCCTATAAGGCTGAAAAAATGAAATAGCGTCCTAAAAAAGGGAAACATGTCAATGATCTAAAAGTGAGAGTAGAAAAAGGAAAACTCTCCATCAATGATATGCATGTTCTCTAAGGAGGTGTATCTCTGCATGGCTGAGGCGTCTCGGCATCTGTCTCCTGTGGCCCTCAATGATGGCTGTAATTTGTTTGTGGTGTGGATGTCTAGGCCTTCGTCCGGGTGGACGTGGGGGCCTAGACCGGCTAAGTGCCACTGCTCTATCCAAAGGGACACCTACAGAAGAGGAGGTCCAATGATGATGTACTCCTGTAGGCTGTGTGGCAGTAGTAGTGGTATCTGCCATACTCTGTCGTGTATCAATGAAAAAGTCAGTGACTGCTCTCTGTCTATGTGAGCCGAGCTGTGGGGGCCTCCTACTCCGTAGAATTGTTGCTCTGTGCCTCTGGAGCTCCAAGAGGAAGAATCCCAAGCATCTTTGATCCTCAAACTGCATGATCCGTCTCAGGGGTCCAAAACCCTCTCAAAATAGACAGTGGTATTTGCCTCGTATGCCATAATATACAGTGCATTGGCAGATGTAGTGTTCCTCTGTCTTTGGCTCTTTGTCGCATAGTGGGCATATGCGTTCTTCTGTCTGTATACCCTCCCATCTACCTGTCTCAATCCTCAGGTGGTGGGATGAGGTGCGGATTTGACCAATAACTGTGCGTAGCCCATGAGGCAGCTGTGTGTTCATGTAATTGGGTCGGGTGATGAAACCATCCTCAGATACCTGAAGGAAGTGGGTCTGGTAGTGTGCCATCCTCGTGCCATGGGGGGAGGGGGGTCGGATCCAGGTCTTCTCGTATCTAACTTCAGTATGTCTGCTCTGATCACATGGTTTAGCTTTGATCGGCTTAGGTCAAGTGTAGGGCAATCCGGGCTATGGTCAAAGGGGGGTAGTCTGTCAATCTGCAGCCCATGTAGACTCATCCATGTACTCATCTGAGCATACCAACAATGTCTGTCACCATCTGCTGCTAGTTGTCTAGAAGAGGCCAGGGCTAGCCGTGGGTATCTATCTTGGGGGAGCTCCCATAGTCTATGTATGAAAGTCAGTGCCTGGACCAAGGCCTCAGCCACCATGAGTGATACTCCCAACTCAGCTCTGATAATCTCATGTGGGGTCGAGCTCTTCGCTCGTATCATACGTGAGATCATCATGACCAGTGGTCTTTCCATATGCTCCCACGCGTCATAGTATTCCTTCTCTGGTCCATCCTGGTCTCCCAAAGGCTGTCTCCTCGTGTGAAAGAGACTCGGGCCCCAAATAGCTGCCCCATATGGGAGTGTGGGTGTAACCAGGGTGTCAAAAAGCCACAATTTGGTGCGCGGCTTATGAAATTGTATGTGAGCACATTGCCTCTCCAATGCACCTAAGGCTGAATATGCTTTTGCCCAACAAGCCTCTGATGTCTTTCTCCAAGAGAACTGTGGTCCCTTTAATGTGATCCCCAAATAGACATACTGCCTAACCATCTCCACTGGCTCTCCATCAAAATTTAAGTGGTGCTCAGCCCTTGTCACCCAAGCAGCTGAAGTGTTAAATACCATAACTTTAGTTTTCCAAAGGTTCACCTTAAGATCTCTATCTCTGCAAAAAGCTGATAATGCATCCAAGTGTCTATTTAGTCCCTCAGGTGAGTCAGATATAAGTACAATATCATCGGCATAAAGCAGTAATGGTATCAGCACTCCAGCTAGGCTGGCTCCAGCCCCACCAGTCCTGTAGGCTGTCCACATATTCTGAAATTTCATCTATATACAGCCCAAATAGTGTCGATGAAAGTGGACAGCCTTGTTTCACCCCAATGGTGCTATTGATTGTATCTGAGATGCCCTCAGGTGTTCGTACTCTGCCCGTCACTGTCTCATACAAGGCATAGATACTCCACTGTATCTCTACAGGCACATCAATGTTTTGCATTCTTCTCATGAGTCTAGCACGTGGCACTGTGTCAAAGGCCTTGCGAAAGTCCACAAAACAAGCAGTAGATCTTTTTCTTGAATGCCTTGCCTTCTTTGATGATTGCCCTCAATGTAAAGATATGGTCTAGAGTTGTATATCCCCTCCTGAAACCAGCCTGGCCTTTTGATCTCAGGCCATGCATCTTGGCCCATTCACTCAATGCTTGTTCCACGATAGAGCCATATATCTTAGCCAGCATGTGTCCAATCATGATAGTTCGGTAGTTACTAGGTAGCGCGGGGTCTCCACTCTTAAAGAGCGGCACAATAATATGGTCTGACCAACAGGTTGGAAATCCCTCACAAACTGCCCTATTAAAGATGTGAGCCAGCGTTGGTGCCAAAATATCACAGGCATGCGCAAAGTGTTCAGCAACTAAACCATCATGATCTTGGGCTTTTCCATTTTTGAGTTTCCATATGGCATTCCTCACTTTTTTTTCTGTGAAAAATCTGCAATTTTCTGGTCTTGAGGTTGAGGGGAGTGGCATAGGCTCTTGGCCAGGAACATCATAGAGTGTGCAAGCATATCCATGCCAATCATCCGGTCTAGTAATTTGTAGGGGTGGCTGGTTCTCATGCATCTTTTTCCATGCTCTCTTGCTGTCTAGTAATCTCTAGAGAGAGAGAGAGAGAGAGAGTGAGAGAATCAACACTTAAGCCTTAGAATCTAGAGAGATATCGTATCAACCATAATTCGTGAAATTAGAGACATAATAATCAAGTTTCAACAATAATAAAGATTCAAAACATTTTAATCAGAAATGGATTGCCGCATTCATGATTCAATATTGTGATCAACAATGTTGCATAAGTCCAACAAGTGTGCATCGCAAAGACACAACATATGCACTAAACTTTAAAGTCTAAAGATCCAAGTTACAAGAGCCCCAATTTCCAAGACAATACTCTAAAGTTCCAAAAGGCTAGCTGCTAAGGCTTAAGCGCTCTAATTCATGGAAGATGGCTCTACTGTGCTTGAATGCTCATCTTGCTGAACAACATCCTTGCCATCACCACCATCATCATCATCGTCATCTTTTTCCCAACGTATAAAAGAATCTGCGTTTGCAAGTGACGTACGAGCTAGCAAGCAAAGATTGGAGCTCACATAAACTAGGTCATTCGTCTTCATTGTACCAAGACAATTTCTTTTCTTTGAGTGAATGTGATTGAATGAGCTCCATAGTTACTCTAAACAAAAAGAGCTAATTGTTTGGCTAAGAATACGAATAGCCAAACTCTGCAACTTTGGAGCTTCTGCCCCGTAGTCCTCCCACCATAAAGCAGCTCCAATATTTGTCCTGTCCTGTAGTGCATCCTCTGTACCAGACGTCCCTAATGTTTGCCGGAACATAGAGAGCTGATTTTTAATTTTGCGTTGCATTTCACGGCTAGAATAAAGCATGGCAAGCAATGTGTTCCAAGCCTTGACCACCTCAAGGTCTCTTTCTTGCATCTTTCCTTGAAACTCAGGATCAAGCACATATGCTGCAGCATGCATAGGAGAGTCATACTCATTCCATATGCTGATGCATAACTCCTTGATCTGCTCATACCTGTTTGCATTTGGTTCCAAACTCTCCAACCTCTCAATCATGCGATCCATACCTTCATAGATCTTTCCAATGCATGGATCCATGCCATCTGCAAGCCTCAACATGTGCGTAATAGGATCAACCATTTGGTTGGTGCGATTCACCTCATCCTAAAAATCTCTATCAGAGACATATGCATTACATAACACAACAGTAGCAGTGGCAGCCCCCGTCCAATTTTCATACTCATCACTAGCAAATAGCTCCCTAATTGCACCTTTGCAATAGTGCAATCGACCAAGCATAAGAAAGTTATATGCAAATGGTGTATCCGAGTATTTGAGAAGTTCTTTGTCACTTCTCTTACGAAACTCAGCATGCAAGTATTGATGATTACATATAAATGTGATAATCTTGTTGCCTTTTGCAACAAGAGATGCAATCTATGGCAAGTCCCCACCATGCATGGACTAAAGGTGATATGTGGATACATTGCCATTAAAATGTTTCCTACTTCCCTGTTTGTAAGTTCACCATCTGCCACAAACTGCACTACATTTTCTGCCCCAATAGCTTGCACTGCCTTGCATCACTCAGATGCCAATACATCTACACTCTTTCCAGTCTCCGAAGCATCATGACTACCAATAAAGTATACATCTCCACGAGAATATGCGACAACGCCATGTATGGATCTATGGCGTGTGTCACTCCATCCATCTGCTATGAATATCACTCAATTTCTTGCCCATTGATTGCGAATATTTGTTATTGCAATCTCTATGGCTGCTTTCTCCTTCTTAAGCAATGTAGTCCTGATAGTTGCTGATGAAGGGGGCTTATATGAGGGTCCATACTTTGCAATCTTTGTCACCATATTTAAAAAATAAGGTGACCTGGCTGATTTGAATGCAATATGGTCATGGTAAGAAAAGCGTGCCACTGCTGCATCTGTTTCCTCTTTTTTCTTTGGTTCCCATGAAGTGTGCAATGAACTCTATCTAACACCACGACCTGCTGCCATTGATGGCCCACGAGAAGGTTGCGTAGCCACTAATCCTGGTGGTCTTCTACATGAAGCATCATGCCCTGCTGGCCTTGGAGTCCATGTTCTTGGATCCATTGCTATATTTGGAGTCCTCCTGGCATGTGAATTCCCCATAGAAGTGGCTATGCGGTCAAGTAACTCTTGCCTTTTCTCAATTGATACATCGGTGCAAAAACGCATCTCTTTCCCCTCCTCGTGTAGAAGATGGGCTCTCACTTTATCAGTCCCACTAGTGCCAACATAAGAGCAAAGTTTGCATTTCCAAGGACGAGCCCCTCCACCTCTCAATGGCACCCTTGCATCAACCTCATCCCACCATGACCAAGTAGTGCTTCGACTTCGTCCAATTGTTGACGAAGTATCCTTCCATTCATCAGAGTCTCTTCTTTCTTTCCTTCTCTTCTCCATGTTTGCCGAGTTCACTACGTGTTCCTCCCCGCAAATCCTATTGTCTCGCTGGTACGTCATCTTTTGACATGGTATCAGAGTTGGATCTGCTCAAACAGCGGCAAAGATCCTCCACTCCAGTGAATGCAAAGACCAGTGGCGGGTTCGGCTTCCACTTCTCTTCTTCTTTTGCTGCATCAAAATCTAGTTTTTGTAGATTCTAGGTGTTTCTGCTTGCTGCCCATACCCCGTTCGGGGAGGACATCTCAGCCGAAGCTGTCCATTGCTGTCTCCATCAGTTGATGCCTGATTTCGAGCCCTTTTCACGCAGTTTGGAGCTGATTCCAGCCAGGCGACTGCTGTTCCTGTGCAGATCTGGTGCTGTACAGCCTGCCACGTCATCAGAGTTCTGTTGCCTACGTTTTTAGTATTTCTCTCTGCTGCAAGTTGTCTTGCCTGCGTTTTTAGTCTTTCTCTCACCTGCTGCTTGCGGTTTTAGTCTTTCTCTCTTCTCGCCTACGTTTTTCTACTGGTTGCAACCTCTTACTACTGGTCGCATCGTCCTTCCACTAGCAGCTCACTTCCAACCCTTCCACTACCCTCCCACCCCTTGAGGCAGACATTGCAGTTCGTGCTTCACACTACCCTTACATCCCTTGAGGCGGACATTGCAGTTCATGGTTCAAGGTTCATGGTGGCTGACCTCTTTCTTCTTCAGCAAGGCACATTGGTATCCATGGCTTCTTTACCAAGAGATGACCAAACTACTGGGTGCTCCTATTGTGGCATCACGTGACACACTACTAATGCTTGCCGACTTTGACCTTTGCTCCCCATCCCTCCGGAGTATAGGCATCTTCCACCAGGCACTCCTTGTGCCACCTCTCCTTTCTGGGCCACAAAGATCGTTCCACATCAGCTATCAGAGTATTATGCTCAAGGCAATAAGATGCATCCGATGCGCACTAAGTCTTTTTGAGCACATGGAGGATCGATTGGTGCTATGACCTCTGAAGATCGTCGCAATGCCAGCGGCAGTCTTCTCCCACTTATTTTCAGGTACAGTGGCTTCCACGACCTACGGATCTGCAGTCCGCTCCATTGAGAGACAGTGATTGTTTGATATTGTCTCCTCGTCAGTTTGCTCCTTCGAGAGATAGTGTCTGCTCGACTCCTTCCTCTTCTTCAGCTACCCAGTCTGATCCACTAAGAGACAGCAACTGTTGCCCACCTCTTGCTCATTTTGAGCCCCACCCTTTCCCACCCTTGACTACTTAGGTCAGAGAGGCTACCTCTGGGCGCTCTTCGGCACCCCAGATACCTTCTTCTGTACGATCGACGGCACTTCCTTCGTCATCAGATATTTCGGAGTCCGTGATACATGAGTTTTGAATTTCCTATTCTCTTTAGAGGGGGATTTAGAGGTGGATGTTATTTCTTTGCCCTCAGAGGGGGCATCTACTTCTTCTTCGACTTCAGCGGAGGCTCCTCCACCTCCACCTCAGAGGGGGAACCTACTCTACATGAAGTTCTTCACCCATCCTCTACTTTCTTGGGGTGGTTGTCTTCGACCAGTCATCTCTTCTATTGATACCCAGGATCTTCAGGTACCACCTAGATCGGGACCTCGGAGGTTCAACCGGGACTTGGTGATGAGGCCTTCGTATTCCTTCCAGCATGGATGCACGGAGCTAGTGGCTTCTCTCCCGAGGTTGAGTTTCGGGTTCTCCAGTTCAGTCTATCTACTGTTCTTTACTAAAGATTCCCTTTGCGGTGGAAATCTTGGATCTTACGGGTCCTTTACCTCTTCTTGCCTTGGTCACTTGGTCAGCATGGAGCCACCTCTCAAGATCGAGTATGGTCATATCCTTATGGTTGTCGGCACCACACAAAGTCCGACATTCGTCCTGTGGATTGCATGTTTTCATCATCTTTGTACTAGGGCACTTGGGCAAGTGAAGAATTTCCCTACGAGGGACACTGTCCAAGTGGCACCTGTTGCATGAGCATTCTTCAGCATGTAGCATCGCATCTCCACCTCACTCTTCTCTTGTTCCCCTTTTTGGGCTTGAGAGGGGGTGTTGAGAAACCCTTCACCCTTCACCTGCAGTTTGCGTTTTTGCGTTTTTGCGTTTTGCGTTTAGGATTTGCAGCCCCAAAAAGGGGCGCCATCCTAGACTGACTGTGCTTATCTATAGGCCACTCTCTCATTCATTTCTTACGACTGATTCATTAAGTCCGTCATCTCTTCTCTCCAGTCTCTCCACTACCCTCACACCCCTTCAGGAGGGCATTGCGGTTCCTGGTTCGTGGTTGTCTTCATCATCTTCCTTGTGCTACGGCACCCTTGTTGCCTTGTATCACATTCACTCCATGATTCAAAAGTTCATCCTTCCATTCATCAGAGTCTCTTCTCTCTTTCCTTCTCTTCTCCATGTTTGCCGAGTTCACTACGTGTTCCTCCTCGCAAATCCTATTGTCTCGCTGGTACGTCATCTTTTGACAGACAGGAGCTCACAACCAGGAGATGACAGACTGACATACAAAATAGGGCAGGCTAACACCCCCTCTGAGATCTTGGGAGGGTCTAAAGACCTGACAACGTCATGTGATGAAGCAAAGAAGCTTGAGACAAAGGCTTTATGAAGCGATTAGCTGCATTGCCCACCGTGGGACAGTAGGCCATCACCAGCTATGAATCTACGATCGACTCTCGTACATAGTGGTAGTGAACCTCAATGTGCTTTGTGCGAGCATGAAACATAGGGTTCTTGACCAGAGCAAGGACACTCTAGTTGTCTACGCATAGCTCGGTAGGTCATGTCTGTGGAAAGCCAATCTACGCCAATAGAAGATAGAGCAAAATGGCTGCCATAGTGGTTGAACATAAGGCCTGATACTCAGCTTCTGTAGAAGAAAGAGCCATAGTAGGCTGCTTCTTACTCCTCCAAGAGATAGCTCTCGATCCAAGGGAGAAAGCATAGCTTGTAGTGGATCGTCGGGAATCTACAGCACTTACCTAATCAGAATCACTCCAACCAAAGAGAGTGATCCCCTCTCCATACATGATCATGCAGGATCAAGTCCCTTGCAAATATTGAAGGACACACAAGGCAGCCCTCCAGTGATCCTATGTAGGAGTCTGCATGAAAGAAGACAACAAAGCCACCACAAAAGAGATATCTGGTCGAGTGTGGATTAGCTAGATAAAAGAGCCAACAAGGCACTGGTAATGGGTGGGATTAGTAAGGGGAACTCCATCTGGCACAAGCTTGGACTCATGGTCCATGGGGCAAGAAATAGGCTGACACTCGGCCATACGAAACTCCAAAATCCCAAGATCCGTTATGTCAAACTCTTGCTGAAGAATAGTTCGAGTGTGATCCACCTCTTGAGTGTCGCTCCCTGCAATGATAAGATCATCAACATACACAATCAGCAAAACATAACAGCCACACACAACCTTGAAATGTAGGTTGGGATCATGACCGGAGCGATGGAAACCACTCTGCACATAGAAGCGGTCAATCCGTTGGTACCAAGTATGAGGAACTTGCTTTAGGCCATAAAGGGCCTTCCGCAACCTGTAGACACGATCCTCCTTCCCTTGCACAAGAAAACTGGGAGGCTGTGAACCATAAATCTCCTTCTCAAGGACGCCATTCAAGAAGGCTGACTTGACATCCATTTGATAGACATGCCAACGGTGGTGGGCTGCAAGAGCCAGAATAACTCGAATAGTAGACATCCGAGCCGTAGGAGCAAATGTCTCAAAATAATCCAATCTTGCTCGCTGTGTAAAACCCTTGGCAATAAGCCTAGCTTTATACTTGTCCAAGGAACCGTTGGCAATATGCTTGGTCTTAAAGACCCACTTCACACCTATCACCTTTTGCTTCTTGGGACGCGGTACAAGCTTCCAAGTCTGATTGCGCTCGATGGAATCGAGCTCACCTTGTATAGCGTGTCTCCAAATATCCTGTTTAAGAGCCTCCCCAACAGGAAGGCTCGGAATCCTTAAGAATCTTAGACATAAGAGCATAGTTCACACAGAGTGAACTACCCCGATGGGCTTGTAATCGGGCTGATCTGCGTGGACCTGAAGGAGTAGCAGGAAAGTGAGAAACACCGGAATCCTACATAAGCTGCCTATACCACTGAGAAATCCTAAGAGACTCTCTTGCTGCGAGGGAGACCGTGTAGCTGCCGGAACTTGCAAAGCACTTGTTTGTGGAAGGGACTCCCCCTCACCATGGGAAAGTGGATCCTCCTTATTTGAAGAAGGCTCCCTCTCTGACGGTTGAAGATCCCTAGAAGACTCTAGAGGGGAGACTGAAGGGGTAATAGAACTCGACGACGAAGTAGTCGCATCCGTCAAAGTTCGAAGGGAAGTCGGGGTGAAGGGTAAAGAAGGAGGAAGAGTGGTAGGAGGGGGAGGAGTTGAAAATGACGAAGGAGTGCGAAGAGGCAACCTGGAAGGAAGAAGAGGGATAGAAGGTGGGGGAGAGTCAATCGATAATGAAGTATCACCTGTAAGAGAACCATCAATAGGATCCTCGGAATCCGCAGCCTCATTGAAGATCACATCCTTGCTCACCTCAATCTTCTGTGTCGTTGGGTCATAGAGCTGATATCCCTTCGTGGTTGTGCTATAGCCTATGAAGAGATGCCTCATCGACTTCAAGTTGCGAGCGAGCTTCGTCTGCCTCTTTTTCTTGTCCACATGGACATAGGCATCACATCCGAAGATGCGAAAGTGAGACATGGAAGGGTTTTTTCCCAAAGAAAGCCTCATACGGAGTCATGTCCTGTAAGGTTGAAGTCAGAGAATGGTTGCGGATGTGAACTGTAGTAGCCACTGCCTCACCCCAAAGGGAATGAGGAAGGCTCCTATGCTCCAACATCGACTGGGCCATCTCCACCATGGTCCGATTCGCACGCTCCACCACACCATTGTCTGATGGTGTGTTTGGATGGAAATACTCCACCTGAATACTATGATCCCTGCAAAACTGAGAGAGGAGGTGAGAAGTAAACTTGCCACCGTGATCAACTTGAACACCACGAACATTGAAAGTAGTTTCCATCTCTGCAAATACCTTCCACTCGTAGAATCGAGAGTGCGCCTTGCTCTTGTATTCTAGAAAATATGGCCACACATAACGACTAAAGTCATCAACAAATAGCATGAGATACTTGGCCTTTCCTAGAGAGGCCGTGCCCATAAGTCCACAAAGATCAGTATGGATCAACTCGAGTGGTGAAGAAGCCCTCCTAGAAGCAACATGTGGGCGAGGCTACCTATGCTGCTTGCCCCTCAAGCAACTGGGGCATAAAGTGGAAGTGGAGGGAAATTAGGAAGTCCCTCCACCATCTTTCTCCAAGAAGCCCGCCGAATCGCATCAAGGTTTAGATGCCCATAATGAGCATGTCAAAGCAGGCCAAGCTTGTGGGAAGCCCTCTGGCTAAGGCTGTGAGCTTGTAGAGCCCACCCTCTTGTGGACCTCTCCAAAGAGGTGCATTTGTAGAAGCATCCTCCACAGTGATTGCATCGTGGGTGAAAATGACTCGAGTACCTAGCTGTGTAAAACCATGGACATACTTGAGGTTAAAACCCAAATCAGGTGCATAAAGAACTTTGGCGGAAGAAGACGGCCTGTTTGAGAACAGAGGTAAAGTCCCCACACCTCGAACAAGGATAGTAAAATTGTCACCAATGGTGACAGTGCCCCCTCTGGAATGTACATTATTAAGCCAATCCTTCCTGAAGGTGATGTGGGAAGATGCTCTGTTGTCCACACGCCAAGGCTTCTCCTGTGAGTGGTAGAAGCTAGGGCTGTATTCTCCACCTCAAAAAAATGTACAAAGGCAGATTATGTGGTAGCGGGGTTAGCCTTCGAATCCTTCGAATCCTTCTCCTTCGACTTCAAATGGGGGTACTTTTGCCAACATTTCTCTTCAGGGTGAGTGCTCTCCCCACAATGTGGGCACTTTGGTTTCTTCTCCTTCGAATCCTTCTTGTCCTTAGCTTTCTTCTTCTGCTTTTGTTGTTTCTTCCCGCCACCTGTACATGTTGTAAAAGCCTTGGTGGAGTCAGAACCATTGGCCCCCACCTCTCCGAGTCGCTTGTCATGCTCTAAGATAAGCGGTGAAAGCTTCTCGCATAAAAGTTTCTTGTGGGTCCTCTAGGTGATAAGGTAGGTATAGAAGACATTGAATTGAGGAGATGGCAGTGGAGTCAAAAGAATCATAGCCATGTCTTCAGAGGAGATCTTCTGTCCAAGAGAGGCAAGCTCACCTCTCATATCCTCCATTTTCGCAAGCTCACCCCTCATATCCTCGATTTTCGTGATGTGCTCCTTCATAGAAGGAGAATCATCAAGATTGAGCAGCCACAACTTCTTCTCAAGGGAAAAACCCTTTGGGCAAACATCTTGTGCTGATACAAAGACGCAAGCTTCGCCCACACTTCCACCGCAGTCTGCAACTTGTGAACATGCACAATAACAAAATCCTGTAGGCTAATAAAGAGAAAGGAACGGGCTCGAGAGTTGAGCCGATCCCATAAGGTGGCACGGTCCATGGAGACCCCATCATTAGGATCCTCGCGATGAGCAATAGGTAAAGAAACAAGCGCTGATAGATCCAAAGTGTCGAGAATGCACTCCACCTAGCACGACCATAGGGAATAGTTGGAACCATCCAACTTGTCTTCCTTGGCAAAGGAAGGGAGAATGGGTACCTTTATGGAGGGAATTAGGGAATGCATGTGAAGATCCGATGGAGGCTTCTCCGACAGGGTCTTCACAGTAGATGGAACCCTTTGAGATACATGGATAGAAGGACATGTTCAAGGAGACTCCTTGAAACCAGCCTTCCTTCCATGGATGGGTGGTATATCCCCGATTACAACTTAATTACAGCAGCAAACAATAAATGTAAATCTGAAAATACAAATTCACCTATTGATCTTGGACAATGCACATCCGATTGGCCCCAAAATTGGCGCCCCTTTTGGTATTTCTTTATCTTTGTTGAAGAAGAAGTTGATTTACAATGGGATTCTCCCGATCCCCTTCACAATCCCAACTCCCCTTGTTGTCCAAAGTGACCAACAAGTCTTCAATCTGATTTGCCTCTTGATTCGGGCACTTAATTGGCCTTCACCCACTTCATAGACGATGGAAATGCCCCAAATTCAATGGCTTGCTAGTTCTCCACCTGAATTTAGCTGAAATTTACCTTGAGTCCTAAAAAATCCAAGTCTTGGAGCTTCGAATTTTTGGCACACTTCTCGACGTTGCTGGTTTTTGCTATAAATTAGGGGTTACAGCAAAGAAATTTGCAATTTCTCAGCCTCCAAGGGTCCAAATGTTGAGATCTTCAGAGCTAGGTTGTGAAATGGCTGGGAGATGAGAGAGAAGGCTGTAGAGAGAGAAAATTCAGAGTTTTTGTTGCGAAGAATGACTGAAAATCAGTCAAATGCAGCTGCTGGCCTGCCACAGCAACATTAAATGTTGTCGCCTACAGTTGAGAGATCCAAATTAACTGTCACCTTGTACCCAGATGCAATCGCCCAGCTGTGGAGGGTCTCAATCTGCAATCGCCTCCTCAAAGCTCACTCGTGGCTGGTTGCAATGGCTGAAAATAGGCTGGCCATGGCTGCTCACAGCTCTCCCACATTTGCTACAACAAGAATGATCTCGTTTTTCTTCTTTTTTAGCCTTTTACCAGGTTGTATGGGCAAGTTTGCCAAGTGGCAACCTTCCCAAATGGTTTTTCCAACATTATCCATCATTAAATATTAATTTGTAGCCTTTGATTACTGTAAATTTATCTAATAATTATTTTGGTGACTAGAAAAGTATTTTGATTGGCCAATAATTAAATTGGCTAGGCATCTTCCACTCTTGAGGCGTTGTGCTATCTTTGACCATTAGATCGGCGTTAGGTATCATTAAATGCCACATCTCTAATGTCACCAACTGACACTTATAGCCAAATGAATGACCTAGGCCAACAATTGATACTAGATACCACCAAAAACTTGTGCAACATAACTTATAGTAACTTTTGCCTCTGGCATCCCATGATTTTCTCGAGTCACAGGCTTGTAAATTTACTTTAAACAAAGTTGCACCTGACATGTGCAACATTTACTTAATCATGTGATTAAAAATTAATCCACATGTTAAGTGAGGTTTCAAAAATACATGTCCTCGTGACACTTCTCCCGTTTGCAATCACGAAACTCTTGACAATCACGTCTCCGTTTAGAGGAGTGTCGAGAAAGAAGCTCCTCCTTCGAGTCATCAAAGCTTGAAAACTGGTAAGACATCCTTTAAATTTGTTATCACCAAACAATCTGTGATAGAAGATAAGCAAAATGAGTCGCCTGCTCAATGGAGACCACAATATATTCTATCACCTGCAAGAGTAGAGAGAAAAATCTGCTGCATGTAGATAAAATGTGCCACCTGTCCTCTGAATGAAGTTGCCTCCTCTTCAGTTGCTATTGCAGACACCTAGAGGGCTACATTTGATGGAAACACAGGCTGCAACCACCAGAATAGCTGTTGCCTCCACCTCCAGGAGATCCAGATCAGAAGAACCACCTGTTTATTTATAGATGTTGAAGGGTTCCCCAAAGAATTAGGGTTTTTGGGGGACCACTGAGGTTTGGCAGGTGTCGCGTGGTGTGGAGGAGCTGCTGCCTGATGGAGGAAGTTGTCGCCTGGGAAGATGACACCAAATGCAAGGTGTGGATGCAGTTGCCAGCTGCCACCAGGTGTCGAATAGGTGCAAACGCAATAGCAGGTCACTTGATGATGGAGGTGGGCTGCTAGCTCTTGCCTACACACTAGAGGAGCAAACGTAGCAGCAGAAGGTGTGGCAATAGTATTTGGGGCTTGACAGCCACTTGTGTGTGGACTGATAGATGAAATCTGAAGGGTGCCCCAAAGAATTAGCGTTTTTGGGGAACCATGAAACTTCTCTCGGATGCTCCTATTTTTAGGGTGTTCATTAATTAAGTGTGTTTGGGGCTGTTTAAGGATGCTAATCATTTGAAAAGCGTGTTTTAGCTCAATACTCCCTCTTAGGCCCAAAACTAAGTCGAAAGGTTGGGCAAGGCAGTTTGATTTTTACTTACCCCAAGGCGTCCCACCCCAAAATAGCATAGGCATTGGACAGAGGGTGCACGACGGCTGCCCAGTGGCCTACTAAGACTATAGAGGCGATGGTTATCTTACGAAGGTAGTGCAAGTAGTCACCCCAGAGAGGACAAGGCATCGGACAAAGGGTGCTAGTCAGCTGCCTAGTGGCCTACCAAGACCTACAAAGGCAGATAGAATCGCATTCAACTTTAAAAATAAAAATAAAAATAAGCGAGAGTTAAATTTTATGGGATGTGGCCGATTGAGTAAGAGTGACCCAGAAGATAAGAGTAGGGAGGGTACACCCAATACATCACAAAACAATACCAGCTTACCCATCCACTCAAGGGTGTCAATGACGAGGAAAAAAGGTGATAAGGTATCCATGTGATGGAGTATGGTGGTGTGGTGACAACAACCGTTGGTGGAAACAGCTTAGAATCCACTCAAGTGGTGCTTTGCACAATGAGATGCAAAGTATGCTGCATGTTAAAGAATGCTAATGCAGCAAGTGCCAATTTGGTAGTGTTTCTCGTGGGGAAATTGTTCACTTGGCCAGGTGTCCTAGTACAAAGATGATGATATCATGCAATGCAAAGGGGAAAGGTACAACAAGGGGGGAGAAACCGATGTTGAAGACAAAGTGCTGAAACCTGTAGAATACCAAGAAGGGTAGGAACCTCCTCTCAACTTGGATGTAGATGTCGAAGGAGGAAGAGGAGCCTAATGTCACTTCGTGTGGTGCCGAGAACCATGATGAATGGAATAAGATGATGATGAAAAGGATGAAGCACCTTGCAGCAAGACCAAGGTAGAAGTCATTGCCATGATAGCATCAAGAGAGATGCCGCACGATCCATCTCGGGAGGAGAAGCCTCCATGCTGAAAGAAGAGCAAACACTCCTAGGATAGTGAAACCATGAAAGGAATGGCACGCATTCCTACGTCTCCAGCCCAGGAAGGATCAAATCAAACCTACAAGTTAGCCCGACTGAAATACAAAACCGTGCAAAAGAGATAAGAATCTGCAAGCGCAAAGGTCAGTAGTGAGATGGTCCAAAGCAAAACATAACAGAAAGAAAAGCCTAACTGAAAGTCATAGTTACTAGGAACGGGGAACGGGGGGATGCCCAAAGTTAGGGAACGGGAACGGGAACGGGAACGGGAACGGAGGGAATGGCATATATATATATATATATATATATATATATATATAGAGAGAGAGAGAGAGAGAGAGAGAGAGAGAGAGAGAGAGAGAGATATATATATATATATATATATATATATATATATATAGAGAGAGAGAGAGAGAGAGAGAGAGAGAGAGAGAGAGAGAGAGAGAGAGAGAGAGAGAGAGAGAGAGAGAGAGAGAGAGAGAGAGAGAGAGAGAGAGAGAGAGAGAGAGAGACTGACTGACTCAGAGCTGAGAGTGAATGCGACAGAAAACACACATAGAGAGTAGAGAGCAGTAGAAAGGAGAGTGAGCACGACACTTGATGTTCTTGGGTACAAAAGACTAGTGTATCTCTTTATTTTTTTGGATAGATATATATGAAAGTACAAATGTGCTAAGGGTGTGTTCACACCCGTGTATATATAAAAGACACGATGGCGCTTTATTCCCAACAACCTATGTGCCTTAAGAGGAGAAAAGAATCAGCTAAGTCTAGGTATGTATAAAGCTGAAATACATATACCTATCCAACTTCCATCATCTGTCGGCAATGAGCAAACTGCTCTGCTGGAAGACCCTTCGTGAGAAGGTATGCAGGTTTATCATCTGTAGGTACTTTGACAAGCTCAATGCTCTTGCTGTCAAGTACATGTCTAATGAAGTGATACTTCACCTGTATGTGCTTTGTCTTTGCATGAAAGACAGGATTTTGTGCTAGCATGATAGCACTCTGAGTATCACAATGGAGAACAGGTAACTCTGTAATGCCAAGCTCTCCTACTAGACGTGAATGGCATAAAGCCTCCTTGCTTGCCTTAGTGGCAGCCACATACTCTGCCTTTGTAGTAGACAATGCAACACACTTTTGTGGCTTGGAGATCCAAGAGATTGCTCCTCCTGTGAAGGTAAACACATACCCAGAAGTGGACTTCCTGCAATCCGCATGACCAGCATAGTCTGCATTCATAAAGCCAACAATAGATGCCTTCTGCTTCCCAAAGCAGATGCACAACTCCTTTGCACCTTTGAGGTATCTCATAATACCTTTCACTGCATCCCAATGTTTCTTGCCAGGGGTTTCCATGTATCTGCTAACCACTTCCACTGCAAAGGCAATGGCAGGACGCGTAGCAACCATAACATACATCAAACTGTCAACAGGTGAAGCATATGGTATCTTGGCCATTTAAGCCTTCTCATCATCAGATGTAGGGCTGTCCTTTGCACTGAGTTTTACATATGGAGGCAATGGAACCCCAATTGTTTTTCTCCCCTCCATATTGAAATGCTGCAAAACCTTGGAGATATACTCCTGCTGAGATAGGTAGAGTAATTCTTTTGACCTATCTGTGAGTATTCGCATGCCAAGAATGTGATTTGCATCACCAAGATTCTTCACGTCAAAGTTGCCACAAAGACTTTACCTCAGTGAGTCCAAGGCACGAGTATCCCTGCCAACAATCAACATGTCATCAACATACAGAACCAAGATAATTAGGCTGCCATCTACTGCCTTCTTGGTGCACAAGCAGTGATCCACTTGACTTCTATGAAAACCTTGAGACTGCATAAATGTATCAAACTTATGATACCATTCTCTTGGTGCTTGTTTTAGCCCATACAAACTTCTTTTAAGTTTACATACCATCTTCTCGTTCTCTTTTGCCACAAACCCTTTAGGTTGCTGCATATAGATGTCTTTATGGAGATCACCATGTAAGAATGCAGTCTTTACATCTATCTGCCAAAAATGGTTCTCAATGTAGTCATCTTGACTACAGGAGAGAAGATCTCATCAAAGTCAACTCCATGTTCTTGTTTGTACCCCTTCGTAACCAATCTTGCTTTATACTTTGGCGAGGAACCATAAGTGACCTTCATTTTGTAAACCCATTTGCATGGAAGGGTTTTCTGCCCTTTAGGCAACTGCACTAAGTCCCAAGTGCCATTTTTCTCATGAGATTCCATATCTGACAACATGGCTTTATACCATTTCTTGCTGTCCTGTCTGTCCATTGCTTCCTTGAAGCAAGTCGGTTGATCGCAGTCTGCCAACATGACATAATCAGCCACATTGTTTGCACTAGGAATGAATCTATAAGGTTATCTAGTAGCCCTAGACGATCTCCTAACCCAATGATCATTGTTTGTTGGTTGTTGAGCTTGCAAATTTCCATTTTAAATTTGCTGTCATGGCATTTCAGCCTGCAAATCAGCATTAATAGCTTGCTGTCCTGGCTGTTCCTGCACATTTAGTGGCTCATCATTATGGGCAATGGCTGGCTGATCATTTCCAGCATTATTTTCTGCATTTGCACATTCATTTACAGCAGGTATTCACTGTTGTATAACAGGGACATTTTGCTGTCTAAATTTCTTGTCGGAATACAACCCTACGAACTTTCTCTGTTCTTTCGGGCTGTTTGTGCATGCAATCTTCGTGGAAGATATCATCAATGTCTGGTCAAACTCGAGCACCTCTTAGAGATTCGCCTTCTAGCCACTCATGCACTTATATGTGAGAAGGCCCGACACAAGACTTGGTTTGACAAGCATGTCAAGCAGTGCGACTTTGAACAGGGCGACTTAGTGCTCCTCTACTCAGTTAAGGGGCATAAGCAGAAAATGAAATTTAGAGGTCTTGGACCTTTCAAGGTTTGTGCGATCAGCCGCACAGGCAATGTCAAGCTCGAGACCTTAGATGGTGAGAGCATAGGCTTCTTCAATGGCAGTCGTGTCAAGAAGTACTACCCTCCCACCCATCCTTTGCACAAGCCCCTGATGTTAGAACCACCTGTCAAGATACGAGTGGCCATAATCACGGAGATTGATAATGAGGATGAGGAAGCCGTAGAGCCCGCATACCTCCATATCACGGTCACTGCAAAACAAACATGCACTTTCAACACCTTGATCAACGAGGGAGCAGACTTCAATGTCTTAACCCACAATCATTGGACTCAACTTGGCAGACCACCACTTCAACCCACTAATGCGAAATTAAGCCCATATGGGCCCCATTCCTACGCACTTCTCGGCAAGTGCAGAGCCGTCGTTTCTATCGAGTCCGAGACTGTTCCAATGGTTTTTTACGTATTGCCAAAGGTGCTGCGTTTTTCCTTACATATGTGCACAAATGCCTCGCAGCCAAACACTTTCAAGAGTGCATACGAAGGTGGCTTGCTCGACCACGCTTCTTGGGGAACTCCCTCCCCTCCCCCCCAAAGACTTGTTTGGTTACCGATTAATCAAGTGTACGGCTGTTATAACAGCCTTTGCCCAAAAACCATGAGGTAAAGCAGCATGTGACAACATTGTCCGGGCCTTCTCTTGAATGGTCTGATTCATACGCTCTGCAACACCACTTTGGGGCGGATTATGAGGGGCAGTGAGCTCCCTTTTTATCCCTTTGCTGTCACAAAATGCTTGAAAGGCCTTGAACACATATTCCCCACCATTGTTAGAGCGAAGACACTTAAGTGCCTTATCAGTCTGATTTTCAACCAATGCCAAGAATTTTTGAAACTTGTCAAGCACTTCATCCTTGCTACGAATAGGGTAAACCCATACCTTCTGTGTAGCATCATCGACAAAGGTGACAAAGTATTTCTTTTCCCCTAAAGATAACCCTGGCATCTGACATACATCGGAATGTACTAACTCTAGAGGAGAAGATTTCAACGAAAGAGACTTCTCATGAGATGTCTGTGCATGTTTGCCATAAACACAATGATCACAATGCTTAAAATCAGCGTAACAAAGACAAGGCAAGTAATCCAAACGAGAAAACACTTTCATTCCAGTTTGACTCATGTGCCCCAACTGACCATGCCACAAAGAAATGCTTGGCTGCTTGGTCACTGCAACAACATGGTCACGCACACTAGATACATGAAGAGGATACAAGGTATTACTTTTACAACTTCTCGCAATCACTCTAGATCCCTTACAGATCTTCCATTTCCCATCACCAAAGGTGGTATGAAATCCATCTCATCTAGCTGCCCTGTGCTAATCAATCTCTTCTTGAGCTGAGGTACATGCTGTGCATGCTGAAGTGTGAAGACAGAACCATGCTGAAATTGCAACTGCACACTGCCAATACCTGCAATGTCACATGCATAGTTGTCCTCAAGATGGACAACACCATGTCGACCCCTTGTATAGTCAGAAAACCACTCATGATGAGGGGTGACATGAAAGGAAGCACCTGAATCTAGAATCCAAGTGTGCATGTCATCATCCGTATTTGCAAGTAAAGCATGTGTATTAAAGTGTGAAGAGACAAAGAGTACGTCATTCCCACTGTCACTGTCATGAGTAACTACATTCACCTCTTCGATTTTGACACTGCTCTTCTTAGGTTGACTCTCTTTCTTCTCTTCCTTGCTATCATTTTCTTCTTGCCCTTTCCTTTATCTTTCTTCCATTTGTAGCAGTCATGTTTAAAGTGACCCTTCTTGCCACAATGATGGCATTTAACATCCTTACTACGTGATTTACTGCGTCCCTTGCTATCAAATTTGCCTTTTTGCTGCGATTTGCCCTTGGTATGCAAAGCACTGGAAGACTTACTAGATGCATTGTTCTGCCGATTTATTTCTTTCATGAGTAGAGCACTCTCTACATCAGGATACAAAAGGATAGCATTAGAATTGCTCATAGGAGTCCTGAATGTATCCCAACTCTCTAGAAAAGTGCAAAGCAAGAACGTAGCCTTAAATTCTTCATCAATCATGAACTTCAAGGCAACCGGCTAGCTGAAAATGGAGTTAAACTCACTCAAGTGAGTAGACATTGTTGTACCCTCTTTCATATGCAAATCCATAAGCTTTTTCAGCCATTAAACTTTGCTTGCGGCACTCTTCTGTGCATACAATTCTTCCAGTTGATTCCAAATAGCGTAGGCAGAATCCAAACCTTCAATGTTAAACAGCAAGGTATCAGAAATTGATAGCTCGATAGTTGAGCATGCAAGCTCATTTAACTCATCCTTGTCTTCTTGTTCCATACCTACGGGCTTTGTCCCTTTGGTCTTAATCAGGCTTGCCTGCTTCTTCTGCAACATGATATTATTTTCCAAGTGCTAGATGTCCAAATTGCATGGAATTAAATCCGCATGTACATAAAATGACCAAATGGCGCACAAATTTTGCCCAAACAGAAAAAGCCCCAAATTGCACGGGGTCCAATGTGCATCAATGTCAAGAAATTGTGTAAATTTCAGCCCAATTCTTGCATGTACATGAAAAGTCCCCAATGCCAGAGGAAAAATGTCAAGAATTTCTGCAATTTCTTAGACAAATATCACTGTTGTGTCTTGCTCGCATTAAATTTGGATAAATTCCCAAATTTCTCGGGTTCGCTGTCCACAAATTTAAGTGAAATTGAAAAAAAGTCACTAAAATGTGAAAAACCCTAAAATTCCCGCGAAAATGTGCACCGATTTTGCAATTTCTAAGTCAGATTTTCCAGTTTTACATCAAGGTCCCCAAATCCGAGAAAAGACCCAAAATTTTCAAGTCAAAATTGCACATTGTGCTTGTGCATATGAACTCTCGGTAAAGGGGAGAAGGAAAAATTTACAAAAAATGACGAAAAAGAGTACATCTGTCGAATCTTGGACTTGATGCGTTGACCTGTCCGTGTGTGTCGTCGGCTGGCCTGCTCGCGTGTGCCGTCAGCTTGTTTTGTCCGGTCGCAGCGCTGTTCGTCCCGTCTGGCGCCTGCAACCCGTTTTATTTGGTCGCAGCCCGTTCCTCCTGTCTGTCTGCACACGAGTCTAGTTACGTTTACCTTCAACCCGACCTTGTCGCCTGGTGCCTACCCTGTCGCCTTGTCTTGGTCACACACAATGGAGTTGTTGCCTGTTAGTGCCCACTCTGAGGTGAGAGCCCGAGACTCTTGCTCGACTGACTTTCTTTTGCCTTGAGGTTTGATCTCGGGAAGCGTGCACTCTATGCTTTGATACTAGTTTGTTGGAGCCTGACGCGGAGCTGAGAGTGAACGCGAAGGATAACACACATAGAGAGTAGAGAGCAGTAGAAAGGAGAGTGAGCACGATACTTGATGTTCTTGGGTACAAAAGACTAGTGTACCTCTTTAGGTTTTTGGATAGATATATATGAAAGTATAAATGTGCTAAGGGTGTGTTCACACCCATGTACATATAAAAGGCACGATGGCCCTTTATTCCCAACAAGAGAGAGAGAGAGAATCAACACTTAAGTCTTAGAATCTAGAGAGAGATATCATATCAACCATAATTCATGAAATTAGAGACATAATAATCAAGTTTCAACAATAATAAAGATTCAAGTCATTGTAATCAGCAATAAATTATCGCATTCATGATTCAACATTGTAATCAACAATGTTGCATAAGTCCAACAAGTGTGCATTGCAAAGACAAAGTATGCACTAAACGTTAAAGTGTAAAGATTGAAGTTACGAGAGTCCCAATTTCCAAGTCAATACTCTAAAGTTCCCAAAAGGCTAGTTGCTAAGTGCTCTGATTCATGGAAGATGGCTCCACTATGCATCAATGCTCATCCTGTTGAATAACATCCTTACCATCACCATCACCATTATCATCATCATTGTCATCTTTTTCCCAACATATAAAAGAATCAGCCTTTGCAAGTGATGTACGAGCTAGCAAGCGAAGATTGGAGCTCACATAAACTAGGTCATTCGCCTTCATTGTACCAAGACGATTTCTTTTCTTTGAGTGAATGTGATTGAATAAGCTCCATAACTGCTTGAAACAAGAAGAGCTAATTGTTTGGCTAAGAATACGAATAGCCAAACTGTGCAACTCTAGAGCTTCTGCCCCGTAGTCCTCCCACCATAAAGCAGCCCAAATATTTGTCTTGTCCTCTAGTGCATCCTCTGTACCAAACATCCCTAATGTTTGGTGATACACAGAGAGCTGATTTCTAATTTTGCGTTGCATTTCACGGCTAGGATGAAGCCTTGCAAGCAATGTGTTCCAAGCCTTGACCACCTCAAGGTCTCTTTCTTGCATCTTTCCTTGAAACTCAGGATCAAGCACATATGCTGCAGCATGCATAGGAGAGTCATACTCATTCCATCTGCTGATGCATAACTCCTTGATCTGCTCATACCTGTCTGCATTTGGTTCTAAACTCTCCAACCTCTCAATCATACGATCCATACCTTCATAGATCTTTCCAATGCATGGATCTATGCCATATGCAAGCCTCAACATGTGTGTAATAGGATCAACCATTTGGTTGGTGCGATTCACCTCATCCTAAAAATCTCTATCAGAGACATACGCATTACATAACACAACAGTAGTAGTGGCATCCCTAGTCCAATTTTCATACTCATCACTAGCAAATAGCTCCCTAATTGCGCCTTTGCAATAGTGCAATTGACAAAGCATAAGAAAGTTATATGCAAATCGTGTATCTGAGTATTTGAGAAGTTCTTTGTCACTTCTCTTGCGAAAATCAGCATGCAAGTACTGATGATTATATATAAATGTGATAATTTTGTTGCCTTTCGCAACAAGAGATGCAATCCATGGCAAGGCCCCAATATCCTTGAACAAGTTATTTAAGCAATGCGCCATGCATGGACTAAAGGTGATATGTGGATACATTGCCATTAAAATGTTTCCTACTGCCTTGTTTGTAGGCTCACCATCTGCCACAAATTGCACTACATTTTCTGCCCCAATAGCTTGCACTGCCTTGCACCACTCGGATGCCAATACATCTACACTCTTTCCACTCTCCGAAGCATCATGACTACCAATAAAGTATACATCTCCACGAGAATATGCGACAATGCCATGTATAGATCTTTCCAATGCATGGATCCATGCCATCTGCAAGCCTCAACACGTGCGTAATAGGATCAACCATTTGGTTGGTGCGATTCACCTCATCCCGAAAATCTCTATTAGAGACATATGCATTACATAACACAACAGTAGCAGTGGCCGCCCCAGTCCAATTTTCATACTCATCACTAGCAAATAGCTCCCTAATTGCATCTTTGCAATAGTGCAATCGACAAAGCATAAGAAAGTTATATGCAAATCGTGTATCTGAGTATTTGAGAAGTTCTTTGTCACTTCTCTTGCGAAACTCAGCATGCAAGTATTGATGATTACATATAAATGTGATAATCTTGTTGCCTTTCGCAACAAGAGATGCAATCTATGGCAAGTCCCCAATATCCTTCAACAAGTTATTCAAGCAATGCGCCATGCATGGACTAAAGGTGATATGTGGATACATTGCCATTAAAATGTTTCCTACTGCCCTGTTTGTAAGTTCACCATCTGCCACAAACTGCACTACATTTTCTGCCCCAATAGCTTGCACTGCCTTGCACCACTCGGATGCCAATACATCTACACTCTTTCCAGTCTCCGAAGCATCATGACTACCAATAAAGTATACATCTCCATGAGAATATGCGACAACGCCATGTATGGACCTATGGCGTGTGTCACTCCATCCATCTACTATGAATGTCACTCCATTTCTTGCCCATTGATTGCGAATATTTGTTGTTGCAATCTCTATGGCTGCTTTCTCGTTTTGAAGCAATGTAGTCCTGATAGTTGCTGATGAAGGGGGCTTATATGAGGGTCCATACTTTGCAATCTTTGTCACCATATTTAAAAAATAAGGTGACCTGGCTGATTTGAATGCAATATGGTCATGGTAAGAAAAGCGTGCCACTGCTCCATCTGTTTCCTCTTTTTCTTTAGTTCCCATGAAGTGTGCAATAAACTCTGTCTAACGCCACACCCTGCTGCCACTGATGGCCCATGAGAAGACTGCATAGCCACTAATGCTTGCGGGCCTTGGAGTCCATGTTGTTGGATCCACTGCTATATTTGGAGTTCTCTTGGCATGTGAATTCCCCATAGAAGTGGCTATGCGGTCAAGTAACTCTTGCCTTTTCTCAATTGATACATTGGTGCAAAACACACCTCTTTCCCCTCCTCATGTAGAAGATGGGCTCTCACTTTATCAGCCCCACTAGTGCGAGCATAAGAGCAAAGTTTACATTTCCAAGGGCGAGCCCGGCCACCTCTCAATGGCACCCCTGCATCTACTTCATCCTACCATGATCAAGTAGGGCTTTGACTTCACCCAGTTGTTGACAAAAGTCAAAGCTGGCACAGAGACACTCGACAATAAAAGTTGCCTAGCCAATTTAATTATTGGCCATTCATATTATTTTTTAGGGCATTGAAATAATTATTAGATAAATGTTTAGTATTTAAAGGCAGAAAATTAATATTTATTTATGAAAAATGCTGGAAAAACCATTTGGAAAGGCTGCCACTTGTCAAAAATGCCCATGCAAGACTGAAAAACGTCTTTAGAGGTTGGAGAGAGGCATTTTTATAAAGTCAGCCTGCAAGAGAGAGGAAGGGGAGGCTATTGGTCTCATTTGCAGCCATTGGAGGACCTTCTCAGCTACCAAGGACAAGAGAAGACCAATCAACAGCAGGAGACAGCATCTACAGGCTGTTGAGACAGAGCAACATCAATAAATGACTGGTTTTCTTCAGTTCTTTGCATCTACAAGCTGTTGTGGCAGGGCAGCAGCTGCATTTGGCTGATTTTCAATCATTCTTCGCGACAAAACGCTGAATTTTCTCTCTCATGCTCTCGGGGACGCACGAGCGCCCCTACTATCAGTCGGGTAACAACCGGGGAGGTAGAGAGCGCCGCGTCTAGCATGGATTCTGACTTAGAGGCGTTCAGTCATAATCCTACACATGGTAGCTTCGCGCCACTGGCTTTTCAACCAAGCGCAATGACCAATTATGTGAATCAACGGTTCCTCTCGTACTAAGTTGAATTACTATTGCGGCACCGCTCATCAGTAGGGTAAAACTAACCTGTCTCACGACGGTCTAAACCCAGCTCACGTTCCCTATTGGTGGGTGAACAATCCAACACTTGGCGAATTCTGCTTCGCAATGATAGGAAGAGCCGACATCGAAGGATTGGTGTTAGGTACCATTAAACGCCACTTCTCTAGTGTCACCAACTAACACTTATGCCCAAATGGATGACCTAGGCCAACAACTGGCACCAGATACCACCAAGTACCTGTGTGGTATAACTTATAGCAAGTTTTGCCTTTGACATCCTGTGATTTCTTCGGGTCCCGGGCTCGTAATTTTACTTTAACCCTAGTTGCACCTCACATGTGCAACATTTACTTAATCATGTGATTAAAAATTAATCCACATGTTAAATGAGGTTTCAAAAATGGGTGTGCTCATTTGCGGAAAGGTGAGAGGCACTGTGTTAAAGGGTGACATTCCTACTAACGAAGTACCAAGGTGCAAAGAGGTAGAGAATGGGGTAGAGAATAAGAAAGTGCTAGGTGTGGAAACGGAAGATTCAACCCCTAGTGTGTGTGATGCGGATGTGAAGTGAATTCCAAGGTTTTGGAAAGATGATGAGAGGTGATCAAGGTGTGATGTAGAAGAGGGTGGGATGTGAGTGAATTGAGAAGTGTGTGTTACATGCTCAAATGAAATAGAAGCTGTAGATGTATTTGAATTACGTTTGCTTTGAGGGCCCCCTCTATTGAAGTTCTGATACGCGAAGCCATCCAAATCTTATATCTCAAAAAAAGAAACATGCGAGGGTTTTGATTCATACAAGTCAAAAGGATTGTACAAACCTAACGTTGGACTTGGTTGAGATGATGAAGATGAATTGCTAGACGTTTCGAATGCCATATACCCTAAGGTGTTGATGGTGGAGGCACTAGAGCAACTAAGGCCTGTCCAAATGTCGGTTTGGGCATAATTAAATGACAAGTAGATCCAATAGGTAAGGGCATGGTGGCAAACTGTGGTTCTAGTTGATCGACACTTGGGTAAGCAGGGGTAGGAATCCTACATTGGGTGTAACCCAAAGGTGTGTTGGATGGAGGTTTAGCATCGCCCAAAGGTGCATGAGCACCACTTGGAACTGAGAAGGAAGAGGTCCTAAAGTTGAGAAACCCCCTCGGTGTGGTGGGTGCAAATGACTGATATGCGGAAGTGAATGGTGTAATATGTGATGGTGATGTAGCGGAAGAAGTGGGTGGGATTGGTGGGTTTGAAAACGGTTTAATACATTAGATTGATTGTGATGAGGTGAAGAGAAGGAAGGGAAGAAGAAGAGATACCCACTTTTTTTAAATAATCATCTCTTCTTGTATTGATGTACATGAGTGGATCTTCAATGGGAGTTTTGCCATGATCAACATATGGCAATCTTGCTTGTCTGTCCAAAAGGGGGGTCCATCCTAATGGATGTCTTGACGGCCCTGCAACATCATCAAACTTGCGTAGTATATATAATGAGAAAGAATCAAGTATACCTTCTTCATGTAGCTTTTGTTTGAAGTTTTGTCAACCCAAAGGATGGTGAAGACGGTGAAAAGGGGGGTGAAGTTTGAGGCCATCAGTGGGGCACAAGATAGATTGAAAGGTTTGATTTTCATTTAGCAGTTTGATGTAGCTTATTTGGGAGCCAACTTCACCAAATCCTCAAAAATTTGAAAGGCAACCACTTTTTTGAAGGCAAATGCATTGTAGTGGTGGTCCACACTCTTCTTGATGCAAGGTAGAGCACCATCAACATGGGGACATATTAAGCAAATGTTTGCTTAAAATCTTTTGATGATTAAATTAGAGGTAGATATTATGATAGCTCGGAATTAGCTTGTTGCAACACAATGCAAGATTTTGGAATAGTATAATAAGAAATTTTAGCTTCCCTTGTTGCCGTTAGTTCTTATTGTCTAGTTTCTCTTCATGAGCAAATGGAAAAGTATATGTGTGGGCTGCCTAAAGGAATCAAGGATTTTTGCATTAAATCCACTGTATCTAGCATGTCTTAGCTCATAGCTTACAGCTCATAAGCTGGTGCATTGGTGTGTGGGAAAGATTTAGCCTTCTAAGACATAGATGGGAAACTGAATTCTCAAATGCCAAGAAAAAGGGCAGATCTAAAAGTCAGGCTGAAAAGAAGTCAAAATAGCAAGGAAAGGGTTGGAAAACAGTGGCACAACGTAGAGAATTAAGGGTTGCAAATAAATGCTTTGTTTGTGAATAGGAGGGTCACATGGTTGGGGACTACCCCAATAGCCAGCAAGCTAGAAAATCGGAAAACTAGGGAGATCCCAAGGGAAAGAAGCTCAAAATGTCTGTTGGTTTGGTGCTGATATTGTTACTAATTAGCCCAATGATGATGCTATTGAGTTATGTAGAGCATGGGGCAAAATTAGAGGATCAATATCCATGAATGTTCTTTGATAATGGGGTGTGAGGCAACTTTATTTCTATGGATATAGTAGCCTATCTAGGCATTAGAGAGGATGAGATGGGGCCCTTGGAAGAAGTTGATATGGCATGCAAGGGTCGTGAAGACCTTGTCACATTACTCATTGGGAAGCTCCGCTTGTAGATTCAGGGATATGTGGACAATGAAGAGTTTTTTGTTATGCCGCTTGAGGGTTGTGATGTCTTGCGTGGTATAGCTTGGTGCCATCATATACATGCATTGATTGATTCACATGCTAAAGAGATCATATTCAGTATAAGGGCAAGCCCCATACTTTGAACGTAAAATTGAAAAGGGAATCTATCCTTGTTGTATTGGTTATTGTCATTTCTAAAGTACTGGAAAATCACCTTTCAGCATACTTAGTATTCACTAATGATAAGGTTGATAATGAAAATGTTAGAAACATGTCTAAGTTAGAAAAGGATCATATGTTATTTCTAAAAATGTATGCTGATTGCGTTTCTTAGTTACTTTTAGGGCAGCTACCGCTTGAAAGGACAGAAGATCATGGCACAGATCTTATCCTTGGAAGTAGCCCTCTTAATAAGCCGCCTTTGAGGGTAAGTGCAGCCTAGCAATAGGAGATGATCAGTCAAGTGAATGAGTTGTTAGAAAAAGGGCCACTTCAGCCAACTCATCACATTGGATACCCCGTTGGCCCCAAAATTGATGCCCCTTGTGGTATTTCTATAACTTGAATTGCTAATGGATGGAGTACAAGCTAAGATTTCACAATCTCGTGTTGATCGAAAACCCCATTGCTATACAAACGATCAGCAATTGATTCGGGCCAATTGCCCCTTGACGACTTATACAAATGGAACCACATACTGACCAAATGCTACCTCAAATCAATTGGGATGCGTTGGCATCTAAAATCCTTGATAATTCCCTTGAATTTCAGTATAAATGCTTTTATTGATGGCATGGATCCCAATGTAGCTGATAAACCCTAAGTTTTGCTGTAAATTAGGGTTTATAGCAGAAATCCCTTTACTGTTCACCAAGTTTGGCTGATATTTGATATAAATGGCTGAGATTTACTAAGAATGACTGAGCACAAGTTGGAGGAGGTGAGAGAACGTTGAAAGATGAGAGAAATTTGAGATTCTTTGTCTAGAAAGCCCCAAAATTTGCTTGTTGCTTGCTTAAGCCTGCATTAAATGCAATCTCCTGCTGCCAGACATGTTGTCGCTTGATCAGCAATGCTGCCGCTAGCCCTTGATGGGTGTTTCTTTGTCGTCACTTGTCTCTTGAAGGCTTCTGATGGTTGTCGCTTATAGCAAATGGTTGTATTCTGCAAGGGAAATGATTGCTCCCTCTCTCCTCTCTCTCAAAGCTTAGATGCACTGGATCAGCCTTTGCAACCCCCAAACAGTCTTCTCCCCCATTGCATGGGTGTTTTTGCCAAGTGGTAGCCTTCTAATCTCATTTTCTAGCAATTTCTAACCAATTGATTAAGTTTTAGAACTAATTAATTTTGAAAATTAATTTCAGCCCTTGTGACCTTGCTTAAAATTAAATGTGTCCATCCACAATTAAATTGGCTGGGCCATTTGCAATCTTTCGGTGGTCCCTAGTTTTAATTGACTGTTAGATTGGCATTAATTAATTAATTAATGCTAGTGCGTAGTGTCACTACTTACACTTAATGGTTAATTAATTGTCCTAGGGCCAAAATTGATACCAACTGACAACCAAAGCCTAGTTGGCACAACTTGTTACAACTTTTGCCTTTGATACCCATTGCCTCCTTGGTGTCCTTGGTCTGTTAGCATGAAATAATTGCCATGTGCATCACATGTGCCTTGCAACCTTGCACATTTGATTATTAAGTTAATCAAATGTTATTAGCAAGATTAAAGCATCTCAAAAATTTCACGTCCTTCTGATAGATCTCCCCCTTGAAATCGCTACAATCGTCTTTGGTTGCACTACATGGTGCCGAAGGAAAAGTATACTATGCTGGAGTTTCTATATGGTATCACAATCACAACATTGGCCATTGTTGTCTAACCATGCCCTATGTTCCAAAACTTGCTGAAAATTTCCAGCGAGCATAAACATAACATAAAACTGAAAAATAATCTTGTATTGTTGTTAGAAATCCATTGGATGCATCCCTAACTCATGCTTCTTAATTATTCTGACTTCACCACCATAGTAAAGCATAAACTCCACATAAACCATGGCTGAAATTGTCAATGACATTCACTAAACATGCTGTTGTCCATGGAACCAGCTGATAACCATTGGAAATTGAGCACAAATTGACCTGAAAGCTCGTCACTAACTGCTATAAATGTGACCCCAAGCTGATCACAAACTGAATGCAAACACTGATAAAAAATTGATGCAAAACTGATCCCAAAAGTGATCATAAACTTATCTCTAATGGATCAAGAACCAACTTGAAATTGATTAGAAATTGATCCCAAAATTGATGCAAAAGTATAGTCTCAGAGCCGTGGTAACAATAATACTTATTTGTATACATCTCACAGTGTACACTGAGTAGTGACCTCATGGCAGACATACTGTCAGCACAATTCCTTGGATGCATGTTGAATGTATCCGAGAGCTATACGTAATTAGAGGAGTGGAAGTGCTACCTCCCTCCTTGAGTATTAGGTATTGCTGTGGGCCCTTGCTTTGCTAAACTTGACTAAGCCTAAACTACAGTCGACTCCAATTGAAAGGCATCTTGGTAAAGTTGGAAACGTTGCAACATTTGAGGATGGTTTGCCAAGTCATGCCCTTCCATCCATTTAGTATCCATTGGTGAATAACTCCATCAAACTTCGAGGGGAGCTTGTAGAGTACCGCTCCCATGAGATGTGCCTTTGGAAGGGTAGATTGCATGTGTCGAAGTTGGTCCTGTACCTATGTAATATGGAGAAAAACTGATTGAATGGTGTGTTGAGCTAAGAAATGCACTTAGCCACTTAAACAGCCCCAAAACATGCTTATTTTAGCCAAAATCCTAAAACAGGGAGCGGATCGAGAAAGTTAAGTGGGAGAGGATCTAGAACCCTAATTTTCTATAAATTGGCAGCCAGTCCTCCACTCTTTCACAATCTCGTTTTTGTAGGTTTCAGGAGTTACCAGCTTGCTGCCCACACCCCGTCACGGAGGACATCTCAACCCTTGCTGTCCACCACTGTTTCCTACAGTTTGGCGCCTGTTTCCAGCCCTCCACACGTTGATTGCTGCTTTTTCTGCCTGACGACTGACTGCTATTCATTTGCACTGCTGTCGTACAACCTGCCACGCTAGCAAACTATTGCGTTTGCAGGCTCCAACTGCCGCCCTGACAATTTTCTCTCCTGTCTGCAGTCACTGCAGTCTTTCTCTCTCCTGTAGGCTATCCTGCCTATGTTTTCAATCTTTCTCTCTCCTGCAGGCTGTCCTCCCTGCGTTTTTAGTCTTTCTCTCTTCTGTAGGCTCCATTTTTAGTCTTTCTCTCTCCTCACTGTCGTTTGCATCAGATCCAGCTTCTCACTACTGTGTTTGCTGGTGTTCGACATCTGGAGGCTGCCTTGCTGTGATTTGGGATCTGTTCGGAGTACGACACACTCTCCAACTCATTACCCCTACCCTGATCCTAGAGATACAGGAGTTCGAGGTTCAGTATTCATTCATTGCATAGTGTGTTTTCTGCATGAGCATCAAATTATTAGTAGTCATATCATTTCATTTATTCACTGTGTTCATTGTCTCTGAGTTACTCTAACCCTAACCCTGACTGTGTTCTTTTTATCAGTCTATGCTTTGTCATACGGTTTGTGTTTTTGTTTTTGTGTTAGGGTATTTTTCTTTACATGGTATCAGAGCCTGATACTCTCTGAGAAACCTAGGCCTTTGATCTGAAAGCTTTTCGCAAGAAGCAAGAACAACAGTAGGTTCAAATGACTTCGAACACATCAACACCGATTCAGTCTCCAGATCAGCCTATGCCGAGAACCCAGCGAGAGTGGGCCGATCAGCTTGCTCCACAAAGTTCCAACATGGTGGGAGAAACATCTGAGTACATGGAAGAAAAGATAGGCAAGCTGACCTCTGAAGAATATAAACTGATTATAGCCTATCGACAAAAGAAGATTGAGGAGCTCGACCGAAGGATTGCCCTTCAAGAAAAGCTTCTAAATGAAGGTATGCATGGATTTTACTCTTCAGATGTTGCGCGTAAGTCTGATGATGTTGCAAGGCCGTCGAGACCTTCATCAAGGATGGGCCCCCCTCTTGGAGAGCAAGATCCGGAGTATGTTCCATTTTTTGAGACTCTTCCGTTCTCTCTGGTGCAAGGTACTTTTGATTCGTCTTTTGTGCCTTTTTCTTTTACCTCTTGTGTTTTGCAATATATTGGTAGAGATCATGTGAAAGAAAGAGTCCAGTCTGTTGACTAAGGAAAAGGTCCTCTAAAGGACCAATTCTTGTATGTTAACACACTTCGCGGGGATGATAAGAAAAAGCCAGGTAACTATTTTTCTGTCCTTCCTTTTTTTACGTCTACCTCAGATAATTAGAATGAATTTGGTGTTCCTTTGACTTCATTACATGGTTTATCATCACCTTCACAGTTCCATTTTCAGTCTTTAAATGATAAAAATGAACAAAAAGAATCTACATCTCATACACCTCACTTTCAAAACCCACCCATCCCACCACATTTTTCCGCTGCTTCACCACTTTCATTTACACCATTTACATTTCCATTTCAGACACCTCATGTCGCACGGCACATCACTCCGGCGGGTTATGGAAACATATGCACATCCTTTAGGGCCTCATCCTTCCCTTAGCTGGGTGGTTTTCCACCTATCTCATACACACTTTTGGGATCATTGCAGCCTGGGTATCCCACTTAGTCTCTCCCGAGTGTGGATCAGTTGTCTCCACAGTTTGTCTCTATGGCATTGCCTAGTGGATCTTCTGGTCATAATGTTGTGTCCCGGTCTCACTTTGGACAAGGCTACTGTGTCCCAGTGTCTCCACCTACACCGGCACTGACCAGGATAAGTGCCTAAGGATGATAAAAGTGAGTGTATGTGCCAATCATGTGTATTGACGAGGATAAGTGCCTAAGGATGATAAAAGTGAGAGTATGTATCAATCATGTGTTGAATATGTGAGGCAAAAAAAACGGTGGGCTTAGCAAGACAAGCAAAGTAAGCAAGCAAGGAAGGGTAGGGAAACTGCCTTTAGGAGAATTGCCATGTGTTATGCTACGAATATGGTGGATCCTAGAGTCGACCACTCCAAAAGACCGAAAAGGGATAAATGCGCATAGATGCATTATGCATGTTGACATGAACAGAATGCCAATGCATAGAGTAATGCAAAGGGAGATGCAAGATGTCATGCTCATGCAATATGCTATGCAATGGTGCCACTGGGACAATGCCCTCGCAGGGGAAGTGTTCACTTGTCCAAGTGCCCTTTTACAATCAGGTCATCCTGATAGTGCGGATGAAGTTACAAATGCCCATAATACAATACAAAAGAATAAGTGAATGTAATGTCTAAAAAATTGTAAGCATCATGACTGTCGCGATCAAGAGTAGGAGCCGCCCCCTCTCAAACTGGAAGGAAAAGCAAGAGGGAAGCACCCTCTCCCCCGTCAAGGTGAAGAAGTAGGGGAGGGTGTACCGAAGCCGATCCTGGGTAGCAGCTGCTGAAGAACCGGCCGGTTGACCGCCTTGGTCAAGATATCTGCAAAATTATCTGATGAAGGCACAAACTCTAGGCGAATAGTGCCTAGCTCAACTTGCTCTCTGGAAAAGTGAAAGTGGACTCCCAAATGCCGTGTCCATGGTGTGATGATCGGATTGCCCGCAAGGGCAATGGCACTTTGGTTGTCGCAGTAGACAACTGTGGGAGAGTCACATGAAAAATGAAGTGCCGCCAGTAAACTCCTCAGATAGATGGCCTCGGAGGTGCCATCGAAGAGAGCCCGGTACTCAGCCTTGGCCGTGGAAGCCGCCACCGTCTCTTGCTTACGGTTGGACAAAGAAATGGGAGCCGTACCCAAGGTAAAGAGGTAGCCGCCATGGAAACGCCGGGTGTCAAGATCTCTTGCCCAATCAGAATCAGTGTACCCTTGCAAACATAAACCAGAACCATATGTGAAGCCATAAGGAAAAGTACACCGCAAATAATGCAACACACGAAGACATGCAATCCAATGTGACATCCTAGGTGCTGTGAAATACTGATTGAGTATGCTAACTGAGCAAGCTAAATCTGGCCTAGTGTGAATTAACGAAAGAAGTTTTTCTACAACAGAACGATAGATGTGTGCATCGAAGGGTTGTCCTAGGGTATCCTTCGACAAGTGGACAGTAGGATCAATAAGTGTGGCCACTGGGCGTGTCTGATCCAAAGTGTATTGTTCCACAAGCTGAAGTGTGTACTTCTGCTGTGACACAAAAATACATCCTCCAGAATAAACTATCTCCATTCCCAAAAAATAAGACAACAAACCAAGGTCTGTCATTTCAAATGTAGCTTTAAGCTTAGCCTTAATTTTCGCTAGGGCAGCAGAATCTGAACCTGTGATGAGTAAGTCATCAACATGTAGCAGGATATAGCTAACCCCCTTTGGAGTGGATCAAACATATAAGTTCGGGTCATAAGGGGTAGCATGGTATCCATGAGTCTGTAAGAACTCATCCATTCTATGGAACCAAGACCGTGGTGCTTGCTTCAGCCCATAAAGAGATTTCTGCAAGCAGAATACCGTATCCCTAGGGTTCCCTGAGGGAAAGCCCGGTGGCTGCTCCACATAAACTTTCTCCTCCAAGTATCTGTTCAGGAAGGCACTCTTGACATCCATCTGATGTATTGGCCAGCCGTGGTGAGCGGCGAGCGCGAGTAGCAACCGAAAGGAAGTCGACCGTGCAGTAGGGGAAAAGATCTTTTCATAATCAATGCCGTGCTTTTGTTGAAACCCTTGTACGACAAGGCGAGCCTTGTACTTGTCTAAAGTCCCATCGGCTTTTAGCTCTGTCCGAAAAATCCACTTTGTCTCGATGACTTTCTTGTGGCTTAGACGATCCACCAATGTCCAAGTCTCATTTCGGTCAATACTCTCTAGCTCCCTTTCCATGGCCTCTCACCATTGAGGGTGCTAAAGAGCCTTCTGCCAGGTATTCGGCTCAGAATGTGCTATGTAATCAGCTGTAAACAACGATGCAAATGATGCCTGAGGAGCAAGCTGGGCAGATCTTCTAGGTCCCTACGGAGTGGAATCTGGTGGTAGGATTCCCGAATCCCGCATGGTCTGCTGGTACCATCGAGGTAACAGGTCTCGCGAAGGGGGTTTGGGAGGTGAAAAATCTGCGGGAATATCAAGAGCGGGAAGTAGACCAGGCTTAGTAGGCACGATCTCTGATGATGTGGAAGAAGGAAGCGGATCGAAATCTGGTGCAAAAGATTGCACAATATCCCTCTCGTCAAAGACAACATCCAATCTAATGATCACCTTGTTTGTCCAAGGATCGAACAAACGATAGGCTTTCGCTTCAGAGGAATATCCCACAAAAATAGGAGATCAGCTCGGGGAGTAAGCTTTCCTATCTTGTCATCAGGCGTGTGTGTGTATGCATGACACCCAAAGACTCTGAAATGGGAAATAATAGGCCAAGAGCCAAAAAATGCCTCATACGGGGTCTTTTGAGGAAGAGCCGTAGTCGGACATCGGTTGAGGATGTACACTGAAGTGTTAACAGCCTTGACCAAAGGCGCTCAGGAAGCTCTGCTGCGAATAGCATAGAGCGTGTCATTTCCATGACTGTGCGGTTCCTACGCTCTACGACTCCATTCTAAGAGGGGGAGTTGGTAGAGGTGAGCTGGCGAGAAATACCATGCTTTTGTAGAAACTCGGAAAACTCGTGGGAGATAAACTCACCACTGCTATCACTTCTCATGTACCGGACACGATGACCACTCTGGTTATGAACCAGCAGTACCCAAGTAGAAAAATATGTGAAAGCATTTGACTTATGCTTGAGAAAGTACACCCACATGTATTGAGAATGATCATCCATTATCAAAAAGAAGTACAGCGCGCCGTTCAAAGTGGCAGTGGATGTCGGCCCGCAAAGATCAACGTGAATCAATCTAAGAGACTCCTCAGCTCTATGTGTAGACTGCTGAGGAAATGGGGTACGGTGTTGCTTCTCGAGCTGACAGGCTTGACAAACATCTCGAGCTAGCTTCAGGCATGGAAGGCCTTCCCGAGCTGATAGGCTTGGCAGACATCTCGAGCTAGCTTTCAGGCGTGGAAGGCCCTCAACCGGCTCACGACGTGACAACTTATAAAGTGAGTCATA
Source organism: Lygodium microphyllum (assembly GCF_053477565.2). Classification (NCBI taxonomy): domain Eukaryota; kingdom Viridiplantae; phylum Streptophyta; class Polypodiopsida; order Schizaeales; family Lygodiaceae; genus Lygodium; species Lygodium microphyllum. Next base: position 47,133,629 of record NC_141153.1, on the reverse strand, counting down.
ACCAAGATGCCCTAAGCGAAAATGCCAAAGACGCTCATTGTGCGTAGGCTCTCGAGATGTGGCTGAGGCTTGGAAGCTATGAAACACGGAGCCTTCGGCAGTCGGCTCGGTCAGAAAGTGTGTCATGTGGTATAGGCCATTAGACTGTGCCTCACCGTGAGGAATCACTAAACTAGTCAGAGAGTCAAGGACCTCAACTGTGGTCGCTGTAAAGAAAATTGCTCGCCCCAACCGGCAAAGCTGCTGAACAGATAACAAGTTCACCCCAAGCTAAGGGACATGATATACATTGTCCAGCGAAGCCAGATCCGGACCCTTATCAGTGGTAAAACTGACGCAACCTTGAGCCTGAATCTTGACCGAGGAGTTGTTTTCTATACGGACCCACCCGGCTGCAGGGGCTCGAGTACGGAAAATGTCCTCTATAGGAGTCATGTGATGTGTAGCTCCACCGTTCACAATCCAAACTGGAGCTGAAGTGCTTGGCTGTGACGAGTGGGCCTCTGCAATAACCTCGTCAGGAGGCAACTCACAGATGTGAACGAGACTCGCATCGGATGTCTCTACGGAGACGATGTGGGCCTCTGCAGACCAGTCAGACAAGCCCTCTGGAGTTGAGAACGTTGTCGACTGAGATGACTTTGTGGTGGCAGTGTGAGTCTGACCTTTAAACTGCCCCTTGCCATCACCCTGTCTCCCCTGTTGGGGGTTACCCGATTGAGGGGCAGGGGTCTGAGACTTAGGTTTTGGTGATGTGCCTCGTGCCTTTGATCGACACTCGTTGTCAAAATGGCTAGCCTTTTGACAATGTTGACAATACCTATTTTTTTAAGGTACATTCTGCCACCCAGGTTTGAGTTGTGACTGGGAGTTTTCTTGAGAATCCCCAGATTGATTTAGCTTTTGAGTTTGATTTTGATTTTGAGTGGAGGTTTGGTTTGGTTTGCCCTTCCCTTGTTGCCCTTTCTAAGAATGAGCAAGAAGAGCCCCCTTTGAAGAGGAATTCATATGAAACTGATCGAACAACAGTGCGTAACGCAATAGCTGACACTCAAATTCATGGAATGTAGGCAAGGTAGGCTTTGAAACTATTCCTTCCACAAAATTGAAGTATTTCTTGGGGAGTTTATTTAGGAACAATGTGACCTGATCGTCAGAGGACTTGGGAGTCCCCGTAGTGGAGAATTCAGCGAGGAGACGTCGATACTCAGCCAACTTGACTTTCAAGTCATCCCGGTCAGTGATTTTGAAAAGTGGAAGCTCATGGTCAAGATTAATACGATGGGTCCTATCTTGAGCCGCATAGCGGTTAGTCAAGTGTGCCTATCGCTCTAACGCTAAGTCAAAACACTGAAGTTGAGAATGAAACTCTGGCAATAAGCCCTGCATCAGCTCGACAATAGCAGAGGCATTCCTAGCCTTCCATGGGGGGACGACCTCGTATGGAACAAATGCGGGATCGGGTTGGGGTTCCAACCCCTGCACTAGATCCCATAGGTTCTGTGAATCAAGGACATGTCTCATCAAATTCGACCAAGGCATTAAATGCATTCTTGGCAGAAGATGAGCTAGAACCATGAGGTGTCGGGTGGGTGGAGTAAGATGATGGAGGTGAGAGTGCCTGATAAGAGTAAGAAGGAGGGGGGAAGAGGTGGGTAGGCAGAAGTAGGCTGTGAGTGTCCAATGAGTGCCGATTGATGCGGAGGCACTGGAATATGTATGTTTCCATAAGGTGCCGGTGTAGGTGAAGGCACTGGGATACAATAGCCTTGTCCAAACTAAGGCTGGGACACAACATTATGACCAGAAGATCCACTAGGCAATGCCATGGAGGCAAACTGTGAATGCAACTGATCCACACTCTGGAGAGACTGAGTGGAATACCCAGGCTGCATTGATTCCGAAAGTGTGTATGAGGTAGGTGGAACACCACCCAGCTAAGGGAAGGATGAGGTCCTAAAGGATGTGTATATGTTTCCATAACCCGCCGGAGTGATGTGCCGTGCGACATGAGGTGTCTGAAATGGAAATGTAAATGGTGTAAATGGAAGTGGTGAAGCAGCGGAAGAATGTGGTGGGATGGGTGGGTTTTGAAAGTGAGGTGTATGAGGTGCAGATTCTTTTTGTTCATTTTTATCATTTAAAGACTGAAAATGAAACTGTGAAGACGATGATATACCATGTAATGAAGTGAAAGGAACACCAAATTCATTTTGATTATGTGAAGTAGACAGAAAAGAAGGAAGGACAGACGAAGAGTTACCTGGCTTTTTCTTATAATCCCCGCGACGTGTGTTAATATACAAGAATTGGTCCTCTAGAGAACCTTTTCCGTAGTCAATAGACTGGACTTTTTCTTCCACATGATCTCTACCAGTATATTGCAAAACACAAGAGGTAAAAGAAGAAGCTACAAAAGACAAATCAAAAGTACCTTGCAGCGGAGAGGATGGAAGAGTTTGAAAAAATGGAACGTACTCCGGATCTTGCTCTCCAAGAGGGGGGGCCCATCCTTGATGGAGGTCTCGACGGCCTTGCAACATCATCAGACTTACGCGCAACATCTGAAGAGTAAAATCCATGCATACCTTCATTTAGAAGCTTTTCTTGAAGGGCAGTCCTTCAGTCGAGCTCCTCAATCTTCTTTTGTCGATAGGCTATGATCAGTTTATATTCCTCAGAGGTCAGCTTGCCTATCTTTTCTTCCATGTACTCAGATGTTTCTCCCACCATGTTGGAACTTTGTGGAGCAAGTTGATCGGCCCACTCTCGCTGGGTTCTCGGCATAGGCTGATTTGGAGACTGAATCGGTGTTGATGTGTTCGAAGTCATTTGAACCTACTGTTGTTCTTGCTTCTTGTGAAGAGCTTTCAGATCAAAGGCCTAGGTTTCTTAGAGAGTATCAGGCTCTGATACCATGTAAAGAAAAATACCCTAACACAGAAACATAAGCAGAAACCGTACGACAAAGCACAGACATAAAAAGAACACAGTTAGGGTTAGGGTTAGAGTAACTCAGAGACAATGAACATAGAGAATAAATGAAATGATATGGCTACTAATAGTACGATGCTCATGTAGCAAACACACTTTGCAGTGAATGAATATTGAACCTCGAACTCCTATATCTCTAGGATCAGGGCAGGGGTAATGAGTTGGAGATTGTGTTGTACTTTGATCGGATCCCGAATCGCAGCAAGGCAGCCTCCGGATGTCGAACACCAGCAAAGGCAGTAGTGAGAAGGTGGATCTGATGCAGACGACAGTGAGGAGAGAGAAAGGCTAAAAACGGAGTCTGTAGGAGAAAGACTGAAAACGTAGGCAGGACAGCCTGCAGGAGAGAGAAAGACTGTAGCAACTGCAGATAGGAGAGAAAACTGTTAGGGCGGCAGTTGGATTTTGCAAATGCAGCAGTTTGCTGGCGTGGAAGGCTTTACGACAGTAGTGTAGATGAATAATAGTTAGTTGCCAGGCAGAAACAACAGCAATCAGCGTGTGGATGGCCGGAAACAGGCGCCAGACTGTAGGGAACAATGAGGGATAGCAAGGGTTGAGATGTCCTCCGTGACTGGGGGAGTGTGGGCAGCAAGGTGGTAACACTTGAAACTTGCAAAAACGAGATTGTGAAAGAGTGGAGGGCTGGCTGCCAATTTATAGAAAATTAGGGTTCTAGATCCTCTCCCACTGAACTTTCTCGATCCGCTACCCGTTTAAGGGTTTTGGCTAAAATAAGCCTGAAATAAGCATGTTTTGGGGTTGTTTAAGTGGCTAAGTGCATTTCTTAGCACAACACTCTCTTTAACAGGAAGTCCACTTGAAGAACGATGATGACTGTATGTGACTGAGGAGGAGGAGCCCAATATATAGGCACAAAATAGGCCATAATGAGTGGATGGTTGGCTAACATTAAATGTTGATTGACTGGTATAAAATGCCAAAAGCCACATGAAATGCCCAAAATAGAAAATGCCTAAAATCCTAGCTCCTTTGCCTAGCCCATCAGGCCTGCATAGACTCACACATTAGTTGACAATCCTCCTAACACGAATGCCCTACATTTAGAAAAACCTGCTACCCACATAGCAATATAAACTATGAATCGTGATAGATCATAGATTTATACATACGATTAAAAAGGTGAAATTAGAATGAATGGTCATTGATTCACTTACTTATCTTGAGACAAGAAGATGTTTTTGTCGAGCGTCTCTCCAATCTTATCCATGTACTTATACAAAAGGCCTAGAGTAGTACCCTCCATATGAGTGATTCTCAGACATATGTAAATGGGAGTGAAAGATTTTATGAATGTAGCTGCATCCTTCCAATAGGCCTCATCCATAACATTTTTGATAAATGTGAAAGCCTTAGGCTGCTCCCTCTTATCCAAGACAAATAGTGTATCTTTTTGTCTTGATCTTGCGTAATGCACATAGCAAGAATGTGGTGCACACTCCCTAAGCCTTTCATGTGATATATCAAAGGTTTCATGCAATCCTTTTTTTAAAGCATCCATATTTATAATGGACTTCCAAGCAATTAGAATGTCATCCACATATAGAATCAAGAGCATAAGGCTACCATCCCTAGCCTTCCTAGTGTATATGCAGTAACAAGCCCAATGTAAGTCATCAACCTTTGTGGGAAATCTATGAAGGCCTAAGGGCATTGTAAATAGGAAATTGGTCTCACTTCTAGTATACCTATGAGATTGCATAAAGGTATCAAACTTATGATACCATTCCTTGGGGTTTCAAACTATATATGCTCTTATGTAGCTTACATATCAACCATTCCTTGCCTTCCACAACAAACCCCTTAGGTTGTTGCATGCAAATATCCTCATGCGAGTCCCCATGTAATAAAACAATCTTTACATCCCATCTGAACCAACTCCATATCCGCTCTAGCAACCAAAGTAATGATGGTATGAAGGGTGGTCATCTTGACTACTGGTGAGAATATCTCACGAAAGTCAATTATCTTCTCTTGCTTGAATCTTTTGGCCATCAATCTTGCCTTGTACTTAGAAGACAATGCATCAAATGGAGATATCTTTAGCGGTCTTTGAATTATGACTATCATCCATGGACCATAGTCATAGCATCAACATAACAAGAAGGCTCACCACAGTAAGTATGACATAATCCAAAGATGGAGTGTATCTATTTGATGGTCGAGAAATCCACGCATATCTGTGTAAAATTGGCTCAACAGGAGCCATGTGGATAGGTGATTTCTTTGTAGTTGGTGCAAGCTAGCTATCCAATATCTTGTGGTAGTCCCAACTCATTGCTCCATAATCCAACAACTAGTTTTGAGACATGCCATTATTCATGGCAATAAAAAATGCATCACTCAAAGAGGATACATATAAAACATCACCATCATCATTGCTACATGCATTTATCTCTTCTATCTTTGCCTTACTTTTCTCTTCCTTTTTGCCATCATCCTTATTTGTCCTTTCTCCCTTTTGCTTTATCTTCCACTTGAAGTAGTCCCTTTTTATGTGTCCCTTTTTATAACATAAGTAATATTTCACATTCTTTTTGTTGCATGACTTGCTCCTTGATTTGCCTCTCTCACGAGAGTTCACCTTAACATTTGACATTTCTCTCACCATAAGTTCATGGGAGCTCTTTGACCTTGTATTATTCTTTTTGTTCACCTCTTTATTTAACAAACTGCTTCACATTAGCACTTGTAAGATTATTCGCAGATGCAGAGTTACTAACGGAAATCTTGAAAGAATCACAACTCTCAAGAAACATATGTCCACCCAGCTATTGGCCATTGGCCTTTACCCCAATAGGATAAGAGATGGGTCACAGAGAAAGCAAATAAAGTTTGCTTGTTTGTGACAATAGAGCTAAGTGGCATGATCCGCTGCTTCAATTGTGGAAATCTACGCTTCCCTATTAGGGGAAAGGCTTCTTATTGGGGGTCTTCCCACAAGTGATGTGTTGCATGGTTGCAAGATCTCCCGTGGTAGATATATCTTATGTACCACATGTGATGAAACTCTTGCTCATCTTTTCATGTGTTGCTTGGTTGCCAAACAAATTTGGGACTTCATTTCTTGAATATGGGCCTCGCTCACATGTTAGAGAACACCCATCTGATCTTGGGTTTTGGGTATGATACCATCCATAGGCACGTTACAGTCCCATCATCCTTGTCTCTTATATTTCATGTGATGGACTGGTCTTTGGCACATTTGGCAAACTCACAATGCTTTTATCTTTGATTTGGCCTCCCACATTGTGGTCATCTAGGTTGTGTGTGAGGATCACTTTTATGGCAGATTACCTCCATGGTTTTTGTTGTCTTGGTTCTTAGAGAGGTGGCTGTGCCATGCATGGATATCGTTCGCTCCACCCCTTGTTCTGCCCACTTCATGATTCCTTTCTTTTGTTCTTGTAGCATTGTGTTTTCACAGCCTTTTGGTTTCAGGAGTGTTTGCTGCCTGTCTTTGGTCGTGCTTGGCTGGCCAACGGCCTGATATAAATACTTCAGTACATTGATTCAAACTTCTTCACACGAGAGAGAGAGAGAGAGAGAGAGAGAGAGAGAGAGAGAGAGAGAGAGAGAGAGAGAGAGTTTTACGAAGGGGAGAGAGAGAGAGAGAGAGAGAGAGAGAGAGAGAGAGAGAGAGAGAGAGAGAGAGAGAGAGAGAGAGAGAGAGAGAGAGAGCTGACCCTGAGAATCGCGATAGTGGGAGCGGGACCGAAACCCTACCGTTGACCCGTCGTCTCGTCTGTCGCTGTCGTCGCCTGACACGCCGTCGCCTGTCTGCGTGCTCGTTCGTGCCCGTCAGTCGCCGTCGTCCGTGCTCGTCCGCCTGTGCTCGTCAGTCGCCATGCTCGTCCGCCTGTGCCCGTGCGCGTCAGTCGCCGTCGCCGTCGTCTGTGCCCGTCAGAGAGAGAGAGAGCGAGAGGATCTGACGCGCCTCTCTTGACCTGCAGATGTGCTCCTCTGCCTCACGCGCTGCCTGCGTTCTCCCCTCGGACCAGTATGGGGTCTGTTCGACCCTGTGGCTCGACTCCTGCCCTTGCCTGTCTGCGAACAGCTGGTCGCCCTACAATGCGCACCGCACAGAGAGAGAGAGAGAGAGAGAGAGAGAGAGAGAGAGAGAGAGAGAGAGAGAGAGAGAGAGAGAGAGAGAGAGAGCTCGCCCTCTGCTTGGACGTTCCGTCGCCCCCTGCCTGCTGCCCGCCCTGATCTGCCCGTTTTGCCACCAAGGGCCAGCAGCCAGTCATACCCAGGTTGCCACACAGAGCGCGCGACAGCGTGAGCCAGCAAAGGGAACGAGCCCTTCTCTGCCTGCGGACGTGCCTTCTCTGCACAACGGCCGTCTGATTCTGCGCACGCGCTTCCCAAGCTTCTTCGTCAGTCCAGTGTCGGGTCGTTTTTTCTTGAGAAAGAGGGAGAGCGGCTTGCGCATTCCTGCCTCCCGTGAGATCTTCGTTCGGCCTCTGACCGGTATACGCAGTGATACACCATGGCTGGCCTGGACGTGGATTTTATAGACCAAACGGTGGCAGCGCTTGGTCCGGACTCTGATACCGAGGAACCTGACGATATGGTTCCTTGCAATGAAGAGATGCCCACTGCTCCTAGCTTTCAGCCTGCAGGCAAATGCACCAAGCACACTTCGGAGGAGTCAATGGATCATCAGGATCGTTCCTATGCTCAGGTTGCTTCGGACTCTGCAGACTCTCAGGATGTTGACTGGGAGCATTTGCTAGAGTTTGCCAACACTCTACTTGGCGATTATGTTCAACATAATCAGGAAGTCTTTTCTGACTCTGCACCGGAAGATGTTTTGGAAGCCACTGTTGATCCCAAATCTGTCTTGCGTTCCTTTTCAGTATTCTATGATCGCGCGGTGATACTCTTCTTCACTGGTAGAATCCCCCAGCTTTCCCGTATTCGCCAGTGGCTGCACAGTCTGCTACAAGGGGAATGTGTTGAAGAGATTTTTGTGGAGCCCCGAGGTTTTTTTGAGGTGCTGTTAAAATTTGAGATGCACCGTGTTGCTCTTCTGTCTAAACTACCTTTGTTTTTTGATCGCCGTTTGGTCCATGTTGTACCATAGCGCCCAATGGCAGATTTTTAGCGCCTACTGCAATGGGAGTGCCCTGTATGGGTTGAAGTGGAAAATTGCCCGGCTGTTTATTGGCCACTGTTGAATGACGCCATGGCTGCTGTGGGCATTGTTCTGGTCCCTCCAAGTTTAAGGGCAGTGAATCGTAACCGCTTGTGTATGTTATGGGACACTATCAGGAAAAGGCCTGCGTGGTTACGTCTCAATTGCTCTGGCATGCATTCTTTACACTTTCGTTTAAAATGGGGCAATTTTGCAAGACACTGATTTTCCTGTGGAAAATTAGGGCATTTCATGGCCGAATGCCCAGAACAGCAACACACTTCAAATGCTGGGCATGTTGCGCTACCCATGGAAGGTATGGTATGTGATGTCCCGTCGCAGGATGCTATTCACCTACCTAAAGCTTTGGATAAAGGTAAACAACGGGTTTCGGGTTTAGATTCCCGTGGCACAGACTGGGTTGAAGTACGTGCAAAAAAAGGTACCAGGGTGGTTGCTGGCATGGAGAATTCTGTGCCTTCTGTGTCACAAGATTCCATGCGTACTTATATGTGCAGGAAAGAAATGTTGCCATCGGAGCACTCTCCTCCTGCGATGGCTTCCTCTGCCCCCCGTCCTCAGCCCACTCGGAGAGTGTATTCGGATCGTCCAAAGGGTCCACCAGCTAAGCTGGCTTTTGATACCAGAGGCAACGTCATTACCCCGTGGGATCGTCGTTATTCCCGCTCCATTCCCAAGCCAGCAGATATGCCGTCTACCTCCAAATCTGGTCCACAGAACTCTTTTGCCGTGTTGGCTGATTTCTTGGATGAGGGAGTCCTGGACATTCTCGCAGAAAAGGTTAAATCGAGGCAAGCTGTGCCTCGTACCTGATTTTCTTTTACAAATAACACATGAAAATAGCCACGTGGAATGTGCGAGGAATCTGTTCCCGCCATAAGCAACATGCCATGTGGACTGTATTGCATGAGAATCAGTGGGATGTCTTGTGTGCTGTTGAACACAAGAGTCACGGTGAAGCTGGAAAAGTTGTGGATTGCCATGGCTTTCGTCTGTTCTATGCAGGGACACAGGCCATGCGTTATTCTGGTGTGCTCATGATTGTACACGAAAAATATCAACCTCTTCTTATTAAAAATGATGTGCATGGCCGCTTTGTGGTGATTGAAATTTTATTCCATGGAGAAATCTTATGGTTATTTGGTCTCTATGCTCCGAATGATCCTTTATCGCGCTGGGAGCTTTGGCATACTTTGCAGACTTCTTTGTCACTTGGCAGACGGGGCCTCTTCATGGGGGATTTCAATATGTGTATTGATTCTTCGCAGTCCACATCGGAGCATTCGGTAATGGACGCGCCGGAAAGCCATAGGTGGCATGAGTTGGCTCTTGCTGTTCTTAAGCAAGATCTCTGGTCCTGGCTGCACCCATCTTCTACAGGGTTTACTTTCCATTCTGCCCAGTATGCAACAACATGGTCGCGGTTGGACCGCATATACATCATGCAGAATGATGATTTGCTCCCTGAGATGCTTGAAATGAAAGTGTTGCAACAATATGCATTGTCGGACCATTTTCCTCTGCAGCTTGAGATGCTTGCACAACCCATTGCACCTTTTAAGCGATTTCTGGAGAGGCTCCCTTTGCGTTTTAACTTGTCTTATTTGAAGCATGCAATCTTTTAGGGTTATATGCAGCAATTGATTGATAGATTCTTACTGGACTTCTCCTCTCAGGGCACTGCTTCGTTTGAACGATTGCTCTCTAATGTGCAGTGGGTTGCTCGGCAGTATGGAATCCATCATGCCTCTCTTTGTCGACAGCGTCGGCAAGCAGCGGAGGACTTGCTGGCTTTGGTCCGTTCTCTGCTGGTGGACACTCCAGATGATGCATTTCTACTAGCACTGGCAATGCGTGTGGCTCATCTTATTCAAGAGTTTCAGTTGAAATCGTATTAGCAGGCCAAATTGCAGCATCTGACGGAGACTTTGCAAGATAATGCGTGTCAGACTCATAAGTTCTTTCGAGCCCTCCATGCCTCTCCTGCTAGAGAGAATATGACTAGACTCCTGGATGCAGAAGGGCACCTGGTCCTTGATCTGCATACTATTGTGCATATGTGTAGGAATTATTTCATCGACCTTCTTGGTTTCACTTCTCCACCTTCAGCCCAAACTACTCAGGCCCGTTCAGTTTTTTATGACTTGGTCCGTAATCAGGTCCCGCAGGACATGCAAGCCACTAGGGAGTCAGATATTTGTGAGGCGGAGGTTATGGATGTTTTGTTACACTTACCCAAGGATAAAAGTCTTGGTTGGGATGGTCTCACCAATGAGTTCTTTGAGGTTTTTGCTACCCAATTGGCGAAACCATTGACGGCTTTGTTTCAGCAGGTGTGGGAAACGGGGATTATGCCTTCCTCATGGAAAGAAGGACTTATTAAATTGCTTCCAAAGGTTCCTTCGCCGTCTATGTTGAAACATTGGCGCCCAATTTCTTTAATGGGTTCTATGTACAAAATCTTTTCCAAAGTAATGGCGAATCGGCTCCACAAGCATCTCCCTGCGATTGTGCATCCTCTTCAATATGGTTTCATTAAGGGCCGAAACATTCTGCACAATGTATTAAATGCGCAACTGGCAATTGATTATGCAAGGCATTCTAATCAGGAGGTCGTACTGATTCAATTGGACCTGGAAAAGGCTTTCGACTATCTGGACTGGTCTTTTGTTTGCAGAGCTTATGTCTGCTATGGGCTTTGGTGATCGGATGTCTCGACTGATCTACATCATCAGTGTAGCGGTGTCTTCGCGAGTCATGTTGAATGGAGGCGTTACCGAGCCATTTGCCCTTGCCCGCTCTGTCAGACAGGGGTGCCCATTGAGCCCTCTTTTCTTTGCCCTTGCGACTCATCTAGTTCTTTCGATGTTATCTCATATGGCAGCTTCCACTCAGTTGGCTGGATTGTCGCTTCCTTCTGGACAACATTTCATTAGTCAATCCTTGGCTGATGACAGTTTTATGATTCGCGGGCGGATAAGGATAACCTTCGCAAAGCATTGGATGTTTGGGCTCTCTTTGGTCAGGCTTCCGGCCTTCGCATCAATGCGTTGAAATCAGCCATTCTCAGCTGCACGGAGTCGGATTTGTAGTCATTGAACTGGCAGGGTATCGTTGTGCCTCGTGGCTCCATTGTCAGGCATCTTGGCTACCCCTTGGGCGTTGATGTTCCCCCAAAGTAGCTTCTTCAGTGGACTTCTCAGAAACTGGCGGCTAAGTTCCTGTATTGGAAGTCTCAGGCTTGGCCATTCCATGTTCGCCTCAAAGTAGCCCAGACAATTATGTTGCCGATGCTCACATATTTCTTGCCCTTGCTGCCCTGGACTACTACTACTCTGAATGCTCTGACTCAGTTTGTTCGTTTTATGTTATGGAAGAAAGATTCCTTACATGCAGGCATTTCCTGGATTTCTTGGTCGCATGCGTGCACCCCCAAACGCATGGGTGGAGGAGCTATTTTGGATGCCCAAACTCACATGCTGGCCCTCCGTTGGTCTCTTTTCCGTGCCATGTGCTCAGATCATCATCCGTGGGTCGTTATAGCCCATTATTTCCTTGAGGAGCATGGGCTTCGGCATGGCAATACCCAAATCCAGAGTTCATGGTGGCATGTTCTTAATGCCAATTCCCGATTCTCTTGTTCCTCTTCATCACTGCTTGCCCATTTGGTATGTTCCTGGAAACTGGTCCTCCAGAAGGCTCAGTGGCATCCGACGGAGGATCGCTTAGCTGCTAATTCTTTTCAACTGGAATTGCTGGCAGTCTCGCGGTTACTTTCATGGGAAGGTAGACAAGAGCTTTGACCACAATTCAACCGTATGGCACGTTTGGGCTTAACTTCAGTCGCGGATGCCACCCTTGCCAGTCGCAATGTGTTAATATCATTTCGTACAGCCAGGAGGATCTTTAGGATCCCTCGTGGATACAGGCATTTATGGGAACAGCTTTTGATGGTGCTCCAGAGCAAACAACCCTTTCCTGCCCTTGCTTCGGATCGCCCTTGGCAGGATTGGGACTTTGAAGGCCGGTTGAGTTTAGGCAAAGCTTCCGCTAACCAGGTCTATCATCTTCTGATTAAAGATCATCACTGGCTGGTCACTAAAGCTAATGCTCTATGGGGATTGCGTAAATCCCGGTCATGGTGGAGGGCAACTGTGATGGAAGGGTGGTTGAACAAGACACCCTTCAAATATAAGGTCTTTCTTTGGAGGGTGATGATTGGGGGTCTTCTGCTTGCTTCGGCTCTTTCCAAGCGACGAATATCCAATGGCAACTGTTTCTTTTGCACCACCAGTGTCGAATCTGCCCGTCACCGATTTATTTCTTGCCCTATCGCTAAGAAAATATGGTCGTTCTTGTCAGCCGTTTGGAGAGCGGTGGTTGGTTTCTCGCTAAGGCCCTTTGATTGGGTCTTTGTGCAGCCCAAATACCCAACACCAGCACAGCCACATATGAAGCTCGTGTTTCACTTTCTTCGATATTGGGGCTGTTGGCATAACTGGACCATTCGGAATGATTTTCTTTTTGATTCCGCCTATAATGTTCAGCGGCATATTGCTAGGCTTAAGGGTCTCTTGTATTGGCAGATAGATCTTCTTCAGCATTCTGACTTACTTTCCCGGGCGGACTTGCATCCCTGGCATATGGCAATTTCCTCTACATCTTTGCCATGACCTTGTAATTCTTAGAACTAGAACCGTTTCACATGATGGCTTAGTGCCATCATGTATCTTGTAATCAAGTAAACTTGTACTTTTTTCGTAATTAATACAATTACCTTTTACGGAGAGAGAGAGAGAGAGAGAGAGAGAGAGAGAGCAAATAACAGTGATTCATTTTCTGCAGGAACTGACCACATTTATTTGTGTCTGCATCCCTGAATTTCTCTCTCTTTATGAAACAGAGAGATTAGTTCAAGAACTTGCAAGATTTGATATTGATACACACAACATTATTATAAATCAACTGCTATTTGAAGAAGGTTAGGATGAACAATTCTCGGCTTTGGAAACTCCTTCTATGTGTACTAGCTGATTACGTATAATTCCACCAGTTGTCTAACCTTTATTTTTTGGGCAGGGGTCGAATCTAAATTGCTGCGTGCACGGATGCGGATGCAGAAAAAATATCTAGACCAGTTCTATGAGCTTTATGAAGACTTCCATATCACTTTACTCCCTTTACTTCCTGAGGAGGTGGGCAAGACATTAATGCTTTCGTTTCCCTTTGTTTTGCTGGTCGCTTTGGGAGGGGGTGTGGATGGAGTGACAAAGGGAGTAAACTAGTATTGGTTCAAGTGGATGCATATGCTCGTAACAGATCTTTCATTGTGCCTGCTATTATGAAAAAAGTCTCTTGTTGAAAATTGCATCAGTTGACTGCTATGATATTTGGTTGAGATCTCACAAGACAATCTTACTCTAGATCTGCTTGGGAAGCCAGGATTCGGTAGGTCTTTTGTCTGATATTTTCTTTGGTCTCCATGATGACTCAGTAGGCTTGTCTTTTATGGTCTTTTAGTGCCATTAAGGTGGAGCCATTAGCAGTCTTCTCTTGGTAGGTCTTCAGTTGTTTCTCAAATTCTGGCACTTACCATTATCTTTGTAAACGATTGAGTTGGATAATCTCTTGCTTTATGTGGTTCCAATATGTACAACCTCTCTGGCCTCTACATATGTGCTTGCTGATTTCTGCCAAAGATTTGCAATTATACACTTTAAATGACATAAGGGGGTTCAAATAATCTTATGGGAGTTTCTTAACTAGGACATGCTATGCTTGGGCAAACTTGTATGGATTTATGGCAGACAAATCACAGACAGGGTGGCTGGACATGCCCATTCCATTGGGAGAAAATCTTGCTTTGACTCGAGTGTACATGATGTATGTTCATCATGCAAAGCATAAGGATTTCTGTAAAAGATGGCATCTCTGTGAAACAAAGGAGGCAGGCCAGATGTTTGATTGAAGAGTTGCATGCTTGCTGTACACAAGTTGGTAACAAAGATGCTGGTGTTTAGATCAAAAAGGTTTTATAGAAAGGCTTGACAGTTTATATAGGGCACCCATTTCAGGCACGCTGATCACCTAGAGTGGTGTTCCATCAGTTATGTATGTTCTCATTGCATCCCAACTCTATAGAGACACATTTTCCCTTGCAGTTGAACGAGTGGGAGTTGAGACACACCTGTATCTGTGGTTTTCATCATCCAAAGGAGAGAGTCAGGTATTTGTGACGGAGCTGCAATCTAGACCTGTGATCTCCAAGGTAGAAGGTACCTCACAGTGATCATTGAGCTGATGTAGCTATGTTCAGCACTTGTAACTCATTTCTCAGCATAGAAGTTTGTGTTTTCATCAAAATGTTGCAGTGGGAGGCTGCAGTCATCAGGTGAAAGCAGTTAGGAGGCTGCATTTTGACTCTCTAGAGTAGCAGGAGGCTGTGCTTTATGACATGAAGCAATGAGATGCTGCTGCTAGTTGGTGGTTGCTATAGACTGATTTCTATGAGCATGAAGCAACAGTAAAGCAGCAAAAGGTTGCATTTGTGACAGCTATCACTGGTGAACCTCTGACAGTTGGCATGCAATCCAATGGGTGTAGCTCTTAATTGTCCTTGGAGGGTGAACTGTGAGGCCAGTAGTGGCGACTTGTCAGAGAGTCAATTTGGAATCGTGGCGAAAGTGCAGAGCTAGGAGTGAGGCAGTGTAAGTGGGGCCAGCCACAATTGCCTTGTCCAAGCAAGAGTTGGAAGCTTCATGGTGCAGTCTAGCAGGGGAGGTCATAGGTGAGTTTGGGACATGCTGCTTGAAGGATCTGCATGAGAAAAGCTTCTACATCAAAATTCACAACTTGGAGGTAGGTGTTCCTGCAACAGGCCATGTCCAAGCTTGGCCTCTCATCTCACTTCACATTTTTCAGCAGGACAAGAGGAAATAACTGCAGTTTTTGCCAATTCAGACACTAGTAGCTGCCATTTCATGAGGCGAAGCAGTATACAGCTGTGTGTTTTGAGCGGATGGAGCAGATGGCTGTGTTTTCGATGTTCATTAGTCCAGATAGCGAAGTCTAGATGGGGTAATAGATAGTTGCATTTTCACCTAGATAATCATCTTATTGAAGGAAAGTTGAAAGAAGGATAACTCACTCATTCAATCAACTCAGAACAATGGCACAGAGAGCGAAAATTCTGATGGAGAACTGTGAATACGAGGAAACCATGGGGATGCACAATGCTGGAGACAAATCTCATTTCTACGATAAAGCAAATTGTTTTGTATGCAATCATTGGACACACATCTTAAAGTGTGTTGATGTGCCATAAGTGGGGGAAACAATGGGGTGACTAAGCGTAAAGATGAGCTTGTACAAAATGGAGTTGAATACCATCTCAACACTTGCTCTCAATGATTTGGGAGACAAACAATAAAGAAAAAGAAGTCTAAATCTAAAGGTTGATAATAGAAAACTTAGTTGGTAGTATCATAAGTGATAAAGTGGACCTAGGTGGGACATGAGGGTACATATCATCTTAAGAAATCCCTCATCAGTCATTGACAAATAGCCTCAATCTCATTGCATGTAGAGAAGAACTTGGGGGGACTTGAGTTTAGCTCAAGCAAATGATTTGCTATATCCTCCTATGCATGTGTCATCGATGTATCTATTGAGATCTAGAACACTTGGATTGGGCAAACTAAACCGCTTGATCGATCAATGTCCCTTAGGTAGATATAAGTTGAGGCTGTGTAAGGGACTCTTCGATACTCCTCTCGAATGTAGATTGAGTTTGATCTGATGTTGGTTGGGTACTCCTCATGAGGAAGTGTGTGGGCTCTCATTCAATGGTCATCAACAAGTGAGTGCTCTACCCTTGAGGAGGGTCTCTTTGTATCCTCATATAGACCTTATCCTCATATAGACCAAGGTATCTTTGATCTATGTAGTCCATGACTCTCGACAGCTTTCCAAACACACCCTTGAATAAACAATGGACGCACCCTTGGATCTCATAGTATGTCGAGCAATGAAAAATATGATGCTCCTTAGTCATTAGCTCTAGCTTGTAGATGTGACATCTATGCTCCTTTGGAGGTGTAGTTGTATATTTGCTAGTCTCAATCTCTAGCTGCTGTGAGGAGGTGCATATCTAACCAATATCACATCTGATTGTTAGAATTTGCCATTGCTATGGGCAGTGCCCAATGTTTTAGTTAGTTGGTTTGTAGTGTGAACACAACTACATTAATAAGTTGTGTCACCACTTCTAGAGTTAGTTCTAGAGTTAAATTAACTCTAGTTGAGGTAGGCATAGGTTTAACTTACCTAAGACCTATTGTACTTTCATTCTATCATTCTAGCACTTGCATCTTTTGAGTGTGGAATTGCTGCCTATGCTTGCTCGTTGTCTTGTGTTCACACACACTTTCTCTTCCTCCATCATTAACACTACTTTTGGAGTTAGTTCTAGAGTTAAATTAACTCTAGTTGAGTTAGGGATAGGTCTTACTTACTTAAGACATATTGTACTTTCATTCTATAATTCTAGCACTTGCATCTTTTGAATGTGGAATTGCTGCCTACTCTTGCTCGTTGTCTTGTGTTCACACACTCTCTCTTCCTCCATTTCCAAAATTGGTATCATAGCAGCTTAAAATCATGAATCCTGAATAGCCACTGTCAATAGGTGCCGCTCTGCCAAGGTCCTGTTGTAGCCAGCCGATGTTCAGCCCAAGGAAGAGAAGTTGCTGTTTTGGAGGAGGTGCTGTTGCTGTTTTCAGCCTGCATACAGTCCTACATGCAATCTGACATGTAACTCTACACACATAGCCTCTCTCCCCCTTGCTCGTAATATTCTTAGCCTTGCTTGTCATTTTCTCAGCCCTGCTTGCCATTTTCTGCAGATCGGAGAAAAGATGCAGAAATCCTAAGTTTCCAAATTTAGGGGATTTCTAAAATTTTGCAATTTCTTAAATGCCTTGCTCATCTCATACCTAATTTCGAAGAAATTTTTAATTTTTCACACTTGTGCCAAGAAATTTGGGAATTTTCGGCTAACTTTTCCAATTTCTAAAATTTCTCAAAATTTCATCGAGGAAAGTTGGGGCTTTTGCCTGATTCAAGTTTCCTTGTGTGAATCTCCATTGAAATCGCTAACATTGCACAATTTCTTCAACATTGGTGCAAGAAATTTGGGGCTTTCTAGCATGCATTACGAGGCGGATTCCAGCTGCTGGTTACCTTTGGCATGCGGCCCAAGGCGACATTTTTGCAGAAATTTGGACTGCAAGGCATAAATTTCTTCAATTTCTTTGAAATTTTGCAAAGAAATTTGAGGTTTTTTCCTTATACGCATTCCAAGGCAAGAAATTAGTGGTACAAGAGCATGGATAATGAAGTAGGTGTATTATAGTAGTATACAACAGTGCATTGTTGTTATTCTTGTGCCTGAGTGGTAATTCGGATGACATTGTGCACACTTTGGCATTTGCGTGACAGTTTGACACTTGTTTGATAATCCAGAGGGATTTTTGGTACTCTAAGGAGTACATGCACTCTACTTTAGCACTGAAGTATTTGGTTGCAGATTTTTGCTCATTTTTGACAGCATGGCATGTAAGGGAAACAATGATTTGAGCAACATCCTTGGTGTCCCCACTTAGGAGGACAAGCTTGATGGTGCCAATTACTTGTTGTGTACTTTTATGGTTCGCAACATTCTTGTTGCGAAGGACTTGTGGGACTATGTTACAAGTGACTTGTAGCGACCAAGAGGTCTTGCACCTTAGATACCTGAGCATCATGCTCAAGAACAGGTTGCTGGTGCTACTCCTTCTCCCCCTCATACTGAGGATCAAAGGAAATGGGATTCAAAGGATGCTCGAACACTTTTGATGGCATTGTTAGTAAAAAAGAGCCATCATTTTGCACATTTGGTTTTGCAAGATCTCAAAATCAGCATGGGATATACTTGAGCGTATGTTTGCTGCCTGCAATGAGGCTAGGAATTGTTATCTTTACAAAGAGTTGGTAAATGTAAACATGGATGTGGGTGATAGCATGATGGATCACCTTACTCATATACAAGATTTGTGTGAGCAATTGCTCAATGTTGATGAGATTATTCAAGATGCTGAATTGGTGAACATTGCATTGAACTCTTTTTCAAAGTCATATCTTGGTTTCCATCCCTCTTTGATGTTGTCATTGAGAGGGGAGCAGCAACCCCTTACTTTTGTGGAGTTGGAAGGCCTCTTGATACAAGAGGAATAGACTTGGAAAAATGTTGCATTATATTTAGGTGATGTGGCTATGCTTTCCAAGTTTCAAGGCAAAGGAAAAGTGGGCAAAATGCAAAGAATCAACTAAAGGGTGATGTTGGATAGTCATCCAATAAGATTGCCCAAGACTTAGAAAAGTCTAAAAGAAGGGGAAAGCCATTGTTGTGAGAAGCTTGGTCACTATATTGATGAATGTAAAAAGATATTGGCTAGAGAGGACTTTGGTTTGGTTGTCCAAGAGACTAAATTAGTTAGCAAATCTACGGATGGTGATGCTTGAGCCAACTTTGTGGAGGAGGATTATGCATTTATCACATATAGTTATGATTCTTTGATGGCTGATTCAGCATTTAATGTTGTTGAAATGCAACAAACATGGTACTTTGACAGTGTAGCATCAAAATTTTTACAAGATTGCTTCATGCCAGTTAAGACATCAAGTGGGTACACATCATGTCTTTATAATGCTTGGAGGATGCACTTACAACAACTAGACCACCCATTAGTGCCCCAAAGGGACTATTATTTTGTAGCCCAAGGACATGCCACAGAAATTTCATAGTTACAATATGTTTTTACCCTTCCACCTCCCCTAGTAATATTCTAGTACTAGATCTCAAGTCCCTCCATATTCCTGTCCTATCGTTAGCTCAATATATTCCAAAAACTGATAGATCTCCTGTAATGGTTTTCCACCTAGGAAGAGGTGGCACAATTAATTTATGTTCAATTGATGGTTCCTTCTCTATTCAATCTTCACAAATTCCCTCACTTATACTATGACTTGCCTAGTCTGTTATCCTATTCTAATCTTTTATGTGACTTTACATAAATAAATACTAACATATGCCTTTGACAATACAAGCTATTGTCATATGGACTTTGTTTACATAGATGCTTTCCTAAGTTTGTGTCATAGTGAAAACTATTGCTAGCATTCACATCTAATCTCTTTACATTATCATTCATTCAAAGATGCAAGCATCCATTACCTCCTTGATGGATTAGTAGTTACCACTCTTTTGTTCGCTATGCAGAATCTAGAGCTATGGCATGCTTGCCATTGACATTGATAACCCTTCAAAGGTGTCATAGGATACATGCATTGCCTCCAATGGAGACTCCACCTCCGCATGCATGCGAAGGATGTATTTTGGGCAAGATACATAGGTTTGCCTTAAAAAAGGATGGTGCATTGCGTGGTGTCTAAAAAATGTAGCTTATTCACTCTGATATTTGTGGTCCCATGAGGGCACATGCACTTGGGGGTCATCTTTACTTTGTTACATTTATTGATGACTACTCACGGTATACATGGGTGTATGGGCTAAAGGCCAAAGTTGATGTATTTATGCATTTTAAACATCTCGTGGCAAAGCTTGAGGCTGAAATTGGTTTAAAAGTGCACACACTTTATACGGATAGGGGGAGGGGGAGTATATGTCTCGTGCCTTTGAGATATATTTGCTTGATCATGGCATTACACATTAAGCCACTGTGAGAATGACTCGCCAGCAAATGCACAGACACTTTCTTTGATTGCCTTGGCAGTGAAAAGATCTATTATTCTATACATCCGGCCTTGTAAGACCTCGAAATCAGCATGGGATGTACTTGAGCGTATGTTTGTAGCACGTAACGAGGTCAAAATATCTTATCTCCGTAGAGAGTTGGCCAATGTGAACATGGATGAGGGTGATAGCATGACAGATCACCTTACTCACATATAGGATTTGCGTGAGCAGTTGCTCAATGTGGACGGAATCATTCAAGATGGTGAATTGATAAACATCACACTAAACTCTCTTCCAAAGTCATATCTTGGTTTCCATACTTTGATGTTGTCTTTGAGTGAGAGAGAGAGAGAGAGAGAGAGAGAGAGAGAGAGGGGGGGGGGGGGGCAGCAGCCCCTTACATTTGTGGAGTCGGAAGGTATCTTGTTGCAAGAGAAACAAACTCAGATGAATCTTTATTGTGTTTAAGATATGTTGCTATGCTTTCGAAGTTCAAAGGCAAAGGAAAAGTCAAGCAAAAAGCAAAAAATCAGCAAAAGGGTGATTTTGGATAGCCATTAAATAAGGCTGTCCAAGGCATAGAAAAGTCTATGAAGAAGGGGAAATGTCATCATTGGCAAGAAGCCGGGTCACCATATTGATGAATGCCATACAAAATGCTCTGGCAGTCGCTACTCTATTGCTTGCTATGCAGAATACGGAGCTATGGCAGACCCGCTATGGACATATGAGTTTTGGAAGTTTGATGACCCTTCAGAGGTGTCACGTGGTAGATGCATTGCCTCTAATGGAGACTTCACCTCCTCATGCATGCAAGGGATGTATTTTGGGCAATATGCACAGATTTACCTTAAAAAAGGATGGTGTAGTGTGTGCTGTCCGGAAATTGCAGCTTATTCACTTTGATGTTTGTGGTCCCATGAGGACACGTGCACTTGGAGGTCATCTTTCCTTTGTTACATTTATTGATGACTACTCTCGGTATACATGGATGTATGGGCTGAAAGCAAAATCTGATGTGTTTATGTATTTTAATCATCTTGTTGCAAAGCTTGAGGCTGAAACTGGCTTGAAAGTGCAGACACTTCTTCGCAGGGATAGAGGAGGGGGGGAGTATATGTCTTGTACTTTTGAGACATATTTGCTTGATCATGGCATTACACATCAAGCCACTGTTAGAATGACTCCTTACTAGAATGGTGTTGCTAAAAGGAAGAATCATACTCTTATGGAGATGACTTGTTGTATGGTCAAAAGCAAGCGGTTGTCTCATCAATTTTGGTTAGAAGGCCTTCAGTGTGCACATCATGTGTTGAATCATGCACCCACTAAGGCACTAAAGGCGATCACCGGTTTGGAGCTTGGCATGGCAAGAAACCCAAGGCTGACTACTATGACAAGGTTGTAAAATGCATATTTATTGGCTACAATTCGGAAAGCAAGGGCTATCGCTTGTATGGGCTATGCACAAATAAAGTTTTTGTCAGTAGGGATGCCATATTTATTGGAAATACTGCATTTTAACATGATCTGTTTCAGATGTCAGCCACCCATGACATTGGTGATGTTTTTGAGGGTCTCTTGCCACTTTCTTTGGAGTCCATGCCTGTTGTAAATGGCTGGACAGACATAATACAACAAGCTGTTGCTGCACCATATCCTTGTGAACAAGGTATTGACGATGATTTGCCACATGTAGTGGAAGATGCAGTACAACATCAAAGGGCTGCTGTAAATGCAACAAAAATAGTCCCGAGATGGTTGTTATAAATTCTTCAGGAGAGTAAAATGGATGCTCCTTTAGCTCAATGCACTAGAAGGGTTTTCGGCATGCAACACATGATACAGGGGGAGCCCATTCGGCTGATCTTACAAAAGTAGATGATCGTGATGAGCTTGTATATGAGCTTACTATTGGATAATGATGAGCCTGCTTTCTTGGATGAAGCTCAACAAGATATACATTGGATGTAGGCCATGCAAGATGAGTTAGACTCTATTGACACTAACTCTACATGGGATCTTGTGGATTTACGACTTGGCAAGAAGGCTATTGGCACAAATGGGTTTTTAAACTCAAATGCAAGGCTGATGGCACCATTGACAGTTACAAAGCATGGTTGGTAGCAAAAGGCTATGCACAGAAGAAGAGCATAGATTATAAAGAGACTTTTGCTCCTACATTTCGTATGAGTACAATGAGATGTTTAATTGCTATGGCTACAAATTATGGTTGGAAGGTACATGAGTTGGACATTAAGACAATATTCTTGAATGGGGATTTGCATGAGGATGTTTATGTATCACAACCTCCAGGCTTTGTAGTTAAGGGGAAATAGCACATGGTATGCAAGCTAAACAAAGCTCTTTACGGTCTCAAATAAGCTCTCCATGCATAGTACTCTAAAATTGATGCATATTTGGGCAGCAAAGGATTCAAAAACAATCAATTGCTCCCACTCTATACATTAAGAATGAAGGGAGGGACTTGTTGATTATCATTCTTTATGTAGATGACATGCTATTCATTGGATCTTTAGAAGCAAAAATTGCAGATTTCAAGGCTGAATTAAAGCATGCATTTGCTATGTTAGATATGGGTTGTCTACACTATTATTTGGAGATTTAGTTCACCCAAAACGAGTATGGTATCATCATGTCACAGTCACAGTATGTGGATACGCTGTTACATAGGTCTAATATGCAAGATCGCAAACCTATGTGCACTCCTATGGAGCCATGCTTAAAGTTGTCTATGCATGATGGTGAAGAGATGTTTGATGTCGCAATTTACAGCCAGTTGGCTGTCTTATTTACCTTTGCAACACACACCCTGACATTTAGTATGTAGTATCTCAGGTGAGTAGGTATATACATAGCCCATGGACTATACATTGGCAAGTTGTTAAGTGGATCTTCAGATACTTGCAAGGTACTTAATCACATGCATTATTATTTTCCAAAGGGGGGACTTGCAATTATAGGCTTATAGTGATTCAGATTGGGCTAGTGATGTAGACATTAGGCAGTCTACTAGAGGACACTGTTTCTTTTTGGGCCGTTCATGCATTTTATGGCTAAGCAAGAAACAGCTTGCAGTGGCTACCTTGTCATGTGAGGTTCAGTATAGGGCAGCCTTCATGGCAACAATGGAAATTGGAATGTGTATGGTTGTGCAGATTGTTGGCTGATCTACATTTATCATTGGAGGGTTCTACACCCATTCTTTTTGATAGCCAAAGTGCTACTGTAGTGGCACGAAATCTTATGTTTCATGCTCACACGAAACATATTGAGGTGCATTACCATTATGTTAGAGAGAGATGCTATGCAGGAGAGATCAACTTGATGTATGCTCCTACACAGGAAAATGTTGCAGAAATTTTCACCAAGACACTACCTCGTAAGAAGTTTGAGGCTTTTCGCAAGTGCTTAAACTTGCTACCCTTTGGTGATTGATCATTCTTGTACTTTACCACATTGGCAGGGGGTGTTAGAATTTGTCAATTATATAGGCAGTGCCCAATGTTTTAGTCTTTAGTTGTTTTTCAATTCTTAGTGTGAACACAACTAAAGTTATAAGTTGTGTCACCACTCTTAGAGTTAGAGTTATAGTCAGTTAACTCTAGTTGAGTTAGAGCTAGTTCTATCTTAGACCTATCTCGTACCTTTCATTCTCATTCTTTCAGTTTAGAAAGTACACTCTACTTTTGCTTCAGCATACTCTCATTGTCTCTCTTTTCTCTCCTCCATAGTTGGCTTTTATTTTCCAACAAAAAGCTCATGGTATGCAAGGTGCATAAAGCTCTCTATGGTCTCAAACATGCTCCTCGTGCATGGTACTCAAAAATTGATGCTTATTTGGGTAGCAAAGGGTTGAAAAATAGTCCGACTACTCCCACTCTATACATTAAGAGTGAAGGGGGAGACTCGTTGATTATCATTCTTTGTGTAGATAATGTGAGAGTGTGCAACAACGTACACACACACACACACACACACACACACACACACACACACACACACACACACACAGAGTTAGAGCGATTCTTTTCTTCCAATAGTGATTGATATGTGGGTGGAGCGACTGTATGTCTTGTTAGATCATTGTCCCTTGGTTTTGGAATCGACTCATAGGCTAGTTCATGCCTTTAAAGGATTTGCTTGCTCACTCGCCTCTGCGTTTCAATCAATCTTGTTTGCTGCAAAATCAATTTTTGGAGTCTATGTAGCAATTGATTGCTTCTTTCAGCTCGAGGGTTCTATCTAGGGGTATGGAACCATGGGCTGGTTTTAGGGATAATGCGCGCGCGTTGTCCAGATAGTATGGTATTTAACATGCTTCTTCTTTTCGAGCTGAATTGTAGCATTCACAAACTTTGTTGGCTCACTTGTTGTCTCGGTATCAGTGAGGGGATACTGCTAATGACTTGGTTACATGCATTGAATGGTTGAAATGTCAAGTTCAATCTTTTCAGGAGGAGGAATATGCTAAATACAAATTGCTGGCTTGGAAGCTTTGCATGATAATAATTGTCAATCTCATTAGTTCTTTGCTCGTTTATGCCAGAAATATGCTTGAGAAAATATTGTGCATTTGTTGGATGAGCAAGGTGATTTTGTTACTGAGCCTTTCTTTATCACTTAAATGTGCATCGACTATTATAAATCTTTGTTGCGTCCACATGAAATCGTTTTTGATGTTGTTCTCTATGCTCAGCGATACATTTGTGGCTTGGTTAGTAATTAGGTTAAGCTTGAATGGGTTGATTTGATGGAGGCTGATATCTCAGAGGTTGAAGTGAAGGATGTGCTATCCCATATACCATGTAGGAAAAGTTTGGGATGGGCTTCCCAATGAGTTGTTTTCAGCCCATGTTGAGCAGCTTAAGGACCCATTAACTCACCTGTATCAACAAGTTTGGAATTCTGGTTTGATGTCTTCAGATTGGAAGATTATAGTGATTCAGTTGTTGCCCAAGGTTCCTTCTCTAAATTCCTTCAAACAATGGAGATCCATTTTTGTTATGGGTTCTTTGTATAAAATCATTGCCAATAATGTTCAACTAGGGATTGATTATGCCAAAGCCTCGCTCCAGCAAGTTGTTATACTTCAGCTTGATCTTTAAAAGGCATTTGATCATGTCAGCTGGTATTTCTTGTAGCAGTTGATGTCTACCATGGGATTTGGTCCTCGCATGACTTCTATTGTTGATACCATTAGTCAGGGTGTTGTGGCACGTATTGCACTTAATGGGGGGATTACATATGAAATTGCCTTCTCTTGTTCTATTTGGCAAGGGTGTCCTCTCAGTCCTTTGCCATTTGCCTTGGTCACTCACGTAATGCTTTCATTGTTGGATAAGTTGGTTGATTAGGGCGAGATCGTTGGTTTATCTCTTTGCAGTGATACCCAACTTTTGGGTCAATCTTTGGCTGATGATTCCTTTATATTTCTAAAGGTCGATCGGACTAATGTAAATCGGGCAATGGTTATGTGGAATCTCTTTGCTTTAGCGTCGGGGCTTCATATTAATGCTCAGAAATTTACATTGATTTCCTGTACGGAGAGTTGTTTGCAAGCTTTGGATTGGCAAGAAGCTGTGATTTCTAAAGGAGATATTACCGACACTTGGGTTATTCTATTGGTGTGGATGTAGGTCTCGGTGCCTTGCTTGATTGGATGTCATCACGTATACATGGTCGGTTCATGTACTGGAAATCTCAAGGCTGGCCTCTTCATGTGAGACTTAAAGTTGCTCAATGCATCATGATCAACATGGTCTCGTTTTTTTCTGCCATTACTTTCTTGGACTAAGAAGTCTCTTTTGGAACTGGTTTGGCCTATTTGTTGCACGTTGTGGAAAAAGAAAGGAAATCGTTTGGACTAGGTGTGGATTTCTTGGCAGCATGTGACTACTCCTAAAAGGATGGGGGGAGCAGTTTTATTGGATGTTAATTTCCACATGGTTGCTTTGAGGTTGGAACTTTTGCAAGCTTTATGTGTGTAGAGTTATCCGTGGACAGATGTTGCAAAATTTTTCATTGAAAAGACTAGTATCTTGCATGGTCGGACTGCTATTCAAGCTTCTTGGTGGCATGTGCTGAATTCGATGAGGCCTATTAATGTCTCCTAGTCTTTTCTCCTTTCTCATTTGATTGCATCCTGGCAAGAGATTTTGCGTTTCGTAGTTTGATGTCCTCTTGATTGTTGGGGGTAAAGGCGCCTCCGCCTAGCCGCCCGTGTATTACTATATTGACAGTACTCGCCATTGCACATTGCAGGTGGCGGGCGCTCGTCACCATCACTTTTTACTTTATTATTTTAGTGATAGTTTGAATAAAGGAAGGCCCGGTCACACATTGTGACTGTTGGAGTTCCTATTTTGTGTCTCTCTCTTTTTTGCTCTTGCTCTCCCACCATAGCTCTTTCAAGCAAGCTTCGGTCCTTCTTACCTTTCAATTGGTATTAGAGCATGGATTCATGGTTGCTCGAGTATTCCAACTTGGTTCTGTTAGCAAATTAGTCAGCTCAGAGTGAGTCTGTGTTGCAGGGGCTTTGGCAGTATTTTTTTGGGCATTTTTTGGTGTCCTTTTTAGGGCTAGGGAGCATTTAATGCTGGCCAACCAGCATTAATTGCTAGCCGGCTGTATTTAATGCTCCCCCCATTTTATACCTATATATTGTTGGGGCTCCTCCTCCTCTTTTGTACTTCAGCCATCATTTGTGGTTTCTTCTGAGGAGAGAGGAGCCAGTGCCAGGGTGCTCACACAGCCAGTGACTTACTACTGTATGCTGCTGTCTCGTGTTCGATATGGATTCCGTTTCCCGGGCATACATCTGAGTTCTCATGTGTATTTGTGTTTATTCTTTCTCTTGTCGTGTTTCAGCAGTTTATTTCAGCATGTTGTTTATAATTCCATTGCTGCACCACTTCTGACATGGTATCAGTTTTCAGGTTTTGTGTTTCTACTGTGTTTTATTGCTGATTTCTAGACTGTTTTCCCTCTTGCTGATGAGGCAGTTGCTGCTCCAATCAGGAGACCAATTTTGCTTGCGTTTTTTGCTGCAGTCAGCATCCATACAGCCTGCGCCTTCATTTCAGCCTGCGTTTTGGTATTTCTGCATTTCTTCCTAGCTAGGCACTTCCATCATCAGGCCGTTTTTACTGTTTTTGACAGTTTTTGATTGATTTTTTGACTTTTAACAGCAGATTTTGGCTTATTTTGATCAGCTTTTGGGTTATACTGCATGTGAACTCTTACTTTTTGCAGTCTGTGCTCGTGGATTGGCTGTGTTCCCTCTCCCAATCCCTTCTTTTCTCTACTTCTTTTCTGAATCTTCTCTAGATGGCTCCTCCATGCACATCCACTGATGACAAGCTCCATGGCCTTGATTATTACACGTGGAGTGCAATGACAAAGGCTTGGTTTATTCAAAAGCGGTTATGGTACGTGGTTAACGAAGCTGTGGTACGTCCTCAACAACCTTCTCCTATTCCATCTAATTTTGATGAAGACAACCATGAGGACGCAGTGCTTATATGGGATTCGGATGATGCCCATGCTTATTCAGCATTACTTCGATGTATTTCCAAAGAAGTCCTACTGGCGGTCACTTCGTATACAACAGTGCAGATGTATGGTCGAAGTTACAGTTGATGTACAAGGCTCCTTTCACCATGCGGGCCGTTACTCTCTATGGACAACTTCAGCAACTGAAGTTTGAATCCAAAGATATGATTCAGTCCTTTGTACTTCGTGTTACCTAACTTCAGGACGAGCTTCGCATCATGCAGTCTGCCCTATCAGAGGCACATCTTGTTGGTACGGTACTCTATAAGCTTCCTTGAGAGTTTGATGGAGTGTCGAATGCTTTACGGGTGTTGACATCTAGGACTCGTGTCAGCTTTCTTCACATGTCCTCCATGCTACTTGAGCATGAGGCTACTTTGCGATTACAGGGGAGGCTTTCGCCACATTATGGAGGTTTAGGTGAGGCTGTTACAGCTTCAGAGAGGAGTTCAAAGATGAAGAAGTCGAAGGCCCAGTGTTATCATTGCGGCAAGAAAGGTCATTTTAGGAAGGATTGCAAAGAGTTAGCGGCTTCCAGGAAGAAAAAGGAGCCGCATACGACGTGAGATGCGGACTCCTCTGACAAGTCGTCATCTGTCTCAGATTCCGATTCCGACTCTCCAGCCAAGGCGAAGTCCAAGGCATGGAAGGGATCCTCTTCTTCGTATCATGGGAGTGGCTTAGTGGCCCCTTCCTCAGCTGCTTTCTAGTGGTGGTGATGCGGTCATCCCTCACGACTCTCCACTGCCAGAGAGGGAGTGTGAGCGGGTGGTGAGATGGGGCAGCTGTGCCTCATCTATATATCTTTACAGATGCACAGGATCCAGAGATCCTGGAGCTAGGATTGACATCTAGGTTCATGATGGGTTGGTTTCTTGACAGCGAGCGGGAGACTTTCATCTGGAGCCCACATGAGGAAACACTTTGGCGGTTTTGACCGAAGGCGGGGATTCCATGGTCACATGTTTAGAGACATGTTTGGCAGATTGGTCTTGTATGTCCTAGGTGACAGAACACAAAGAGCTGCTATGATTCTTCTCTATTTTAAGGTGGTGCTGTTATGATCGACATTGACGTCAGATACTCTTTGAGGCATCTTGGTGGTGGGCTAGCCACTCACTGCTTGGATATCCATGGTTCTTCTGGTGATTCTATGTTGTATAGTTTATGATTCCCTATCATTGTACTATTGTATTGTATCAGCTCACCCCTGCTGAGAGAGAGTGTTAGCGAATTAGTCAGCTCAGGGTGAGTCTGTGCTGCAGGGGCTGTGGCAGTATTTTTTCACGTATTTTTTGGTGCCCTTTTTAGGGCTAGGGAGCATTTAATGCTGGCTGACCAGTATTAATTGCTGGCTGACTGCATTTAATGCTCCCCCCATTTTATACCTATATATGGTTGGGGCTCCTCCTCTTCTGTACTTCAGCCATCATTTGTGGTTTCTTCTGAGGAGAGAGAGCCGGTGCCAGGGTGCCCATATAGCTAGTGACTCACTGCTGTATGCTGTTGTCTCGTGTTCGATATGGATTCCGTTTCTCAGGCATACATCTGAGTTCTCATCTGCATTTGTGTTTGTTTTTTCTCGTCTTGTGTTTCAGCAGTTTATTTCAGCATGTTGTTTTTGCTTCCATTGCTACACCACTTTTGACAGGTTCGTGACTCCTTCAGCTTCCTATTGATTATCTACACTCATTGGGTCTCCTTCTCGGCAGTCATAGTCGACTCTCCCAAGCTCCTATCCCTCCCCAGCTCCCCGAGCACCTACCTGGGCCTCTTTGGGCACCCTCAGGGTACTCCAACAAAGATATTCATTCATTTGCTTCATGGTTTAATGCTGGTTATAAGTGTATAGGTCTGAGAAGAGAAAGGGCTAGCACCATTGAAGCTCCGGTCGGTGCTCCATATCTTGACATGCTTGGCCTATGTCACTACTACATGCCTGTTACATTGTTTGGAGTTGGATGCTACTGAGCCTTGCTTTGGCTTGACATTTGATTGCCCGGAGCTTACTTTGGCTATTTCTCAGCTTGCCAGAGGTACAGTTTGGATGTACTTGATGTCTATGGATACTATGTATAGATGCTATACGGTTTATATGCTCATGAGGTCTTATTGATACTTGATCTTGGATCTTTTGCCATTGGTGCTATCATATGTCCTCGTGAGCTTCTTTGCTTGATATTTACGGCTTTTGTGCCAGTGGGAGGGTCTTGATACGCTTAACAGACATTGAGCAGGCGGTTTATGCTACTTGAGCATTTGGATTCTCGAGATTGGGATCTTCACTTGGATGTTGCATGGTTGATATGCGGTGGTCCTTACAGATATACTTGGGCTGATTTGGGCTTTGCACTCCCTGAGCATACACCTATTTGTGTCAGGTCTTGCTAGTGTTGTGTATACTTTGCCCTATTACACAGGGGGTGTGCCGGCTTACTGGCGGATTCATTTGACATGCTTGGGTGTTTGCTCGATGTCCGTATGACTGTCACATGTTGATTTATGCTTGCTTGATGTTGGTTATGCTTTGATAGTCAGTGGTTGACTTGGTGCATTTATTTTGCCTACAGTTTTATCTCATTGTACCGGGCTGTAATTTATTATAAAAAGCAGTTATGCATGGAGTGATGTGGAATTTTCATGTTAAATCATCTTGATTTTATGTAGTTTTGATGGTACTTGATGGGCAGCATCATTAGCTATCAATTCGTGGTCATTTTGCCTTGGTTTTGGTGGTATTTTGGCTGTCTACAGTAGAAAACAGCAAGCAGTTTTGAACTGTCTACACCATTTTGGACTGCAGTATGGCATCTTCTTTCACTGACAGTACTATCTTCAATGTCACTAAGATTGACGGTACGAATTATGCCTATTGGAAGAGCCAAGTTTGGCAGGTATTGGTGCAGAAATCTCAGATCAAGCCACTAAGGATGCATGGCGAGCAAATTGAAACTATGACTGATGATGAATGGGATGAGCTTGATGAGTTATGTAAGTCCACCCTCATCTTGTCTCTCACTGAACAGGTGCATTACAATGTGGTTGAGGAAGCACAGAGTGCTTAGCAGCTTTGGGATAAGATCAAGAACCTCTATTACAAGAAAAGTCTAGCAAGTGAGATGTATTGGCTGAAGCAACTTATGGACCTGCACATGAAGGAGAATATCACAATGTCTGCTCATTTGAGCCAGTTCCATGCTATTCTTAAGAATTTGACTTCGCAGGGCATTACCTTCATTGATGAGGTTACTCCATTGTTTTTGCTTGGGACTCTGAGTGAGTCATGGGATGTATTCCGCACTGCCTTATGTGCTCTTGCTACTATTCTGAACTTGCCTCATGTAGATAGTGCTCTTTCTGCAGAGGAAGAGATCAACTGTAAGAACTTGGATGCCTCTCGTGTGTCGCATGCTTTGACTGCTAAAGGCAGAGATGGTAATGGAAAGAATGACCGTGGGTATGGACCTGGCAGAGACTCGCAGAAGTCTAGGTCTAAGTCGTGTGGTAAGTCGCGCAGCAAGTCTCATGGGAGAAATGCTAATGTGACATGTCATCATTGTGGCAAGAAGGGTCATATATGCCCACAGTGTCATGAGTTGCACAATCAGAAGCACAAAGAGAAGGGGAAAGACAAAGTACAGGAAAGTTCCTCTGATTGCAGCATTATGCTTGCGAAATCCAGTGTGAAAATCGAGGAGATAAATGTTATACAAATTTTAGACTTCGATGGGGACTACATACTTGCAGCTAGTTCTTGTGATGCTATACTGTTGACTGAGGTTCACTATATGTATGTGCAGTGCTGGCTTTTGGATTTTAGTGCTTTATTTCATGTTATATCATGCCGTGAGTGGTTCCATTCCTACCGCACCGTCTCTGGTTTAGTTCACTTGGGTGACATATCACTTGCTATTGTTGGCATTGGGAATGTACGGCTGCAGTTCTCTATTCGTAGTACTTTTTTGTTACAAGATGTACGTCATATACCTGCGCTTACATGCAGTGTTATGTTTGTAGGACAGCTTGATGATACTGGATTTCATATTTCATTTGGGAATTCTACCTCGAAGATTACCCGTGGCAGACTTGTGCTTGCTAGAGGTGCCAAGGCTGGCAGCCTCTATCCTCTTGTAGTTGATGGGTCCTCTGTTGACCATGTTTTGTTAATCAGTTCCATCCCACGTGTATCTCTTTGGTATGGCCGTTTGGGCCATATATCTTTGAAGGGAATGAAAATGCCAAGGTTGGCAGTCTCTATCCTCTTGTAGTTGATGGGTCCTTTGTTGACCATGTTTTGTTAGTCAGTTTCATCCCAGTTGTGCTTGTTAGAGGTGCCAAGGCTAGCAGCCTCTATCCTCATGTAGTTGATGGGTCCTCTGTTGACCATGTTTTGTTAGTCAGTTCCATCCCACATGTATCTCTTTGGTATGGCCGTTTGGGCCATATATCTTTGAAGGGAATGAAAATGCTTTCTGGTTTGCAGTACTTACCACCCCTTGACTATGCATGTTTTGATTCATGTGAGTATTGTCGTTATGACAGACAGACTAGGAATACACATAAGAAGTCTGGTAGGACACGCATGAGTGAGTCCGTGGCATTGGTACATTTAGATGTCTGTGGGTCCATGCCCTATCAATCTATGGATGGTGCAAAGAATTTTGTGACGTTTATCGACGATTTTTCGCGTAAAGTTTGGGCTTACCCCATTAAACTTAAGCTAGATGTCTTGGCTATGTTTCAGAGATGGCTTGCATTGGTTGAGAACCAGATTGGGCATAGGCTGAAATGCCTTAGGACTGACAATGGGGGAGAATATGTGTCATGTGCCTTTGAGCAACTATGTGACGACGAGAGGGGTATTAAGCATCAGTTGACCACCCCCTATATCCCATCCCAAAATGGTTTGACTGAGCGGATGAATAGAACCATCTAGAAGCGTGTACGCAGTATGCTTAGCCATGCAGGCCTACCATAGAGCTTTTGGGCGCTGAGGCAGTTAGTACAACTGTGCGTGTTATAAATAGATTACCTTCTAGTGGTTTGGATTTTCAGGTTGCAGAGAAGGTATGAACAGGGAAACCTCCAACTTATGCGCGTCTACATGTCTTTGGATGTGAGGCATTCTGGGATGTACCCAAGGACAAGCGTAGTAAGCTGGATCGTAAGAGTGTAAAATGCATTTTCCTTGGCTGTGGAGATGCAAGCGAGATGGGTTACTGCCTCTGGGATTTGTAGGTGTGGAAAGTCATCAGCAGCCATGATGTAGTATTCCATGAAGCTTAGATACATAGATAGCGTGAGAAGGTGGTAGAGATATGCAGGGTTATATTCCAGGAGGAGCCACATGCTCCTACACAGCCAATTAGACAGCCTGCAACAACAATTGATACACATGGCCAGGGTGTTGGACAATATGCTAGACATGCAATAGAGTTTGCAGTGAGACGATCTACTAGAGCTAGACGTCCACCTGATCGATTTGAGCCCTCGATGCATTATGTCTTGGTTACAGATACAGAAGAGCCTGTCACCTATGATGAGGCTATGGGCAGGGGTGACAGTCACTCCTGGGAGAGGGCTATGCAATCTGAGATGGACTCCCTGCATAAGAATATGACTTGGGATTTGGTTGCATTGCCTAACGGCAAGAAAGCTTTGCCATGAAAATGGGTGTACAAGTTGAAAACTATCCTTGGGCACCCAAACTTGCTTATAAGGCAATACTTGTTGCTAAAGGTTTTAAACAGGAGCATGGAGTTGATTTTGATGAAGTCTTTTTCCCTGTGGTCAAGATGACCATCCTACACTTGGTTTTGGCCTTAGTCGCGCAGCTTGACTTAGACATGTATCAGATGGATGTTAAGATTGCATTCTTGCATGGGGATTTGCATGATGAGATATACATGGAGTAGCCTAAGGGCTTTGCAGAACCTTGCAGGAAGCACGTAGTGTGCAAGTTGAAGAAAAGTCTTTATAGCTTAAAGCAGACACCTAGGGAGTGCTATCATAAGTTTGATACCTTTATGTAGTCACAGGGCTATAGTAGGAGTGCTATGGATTTGTGTCTTTACACGAAGAAAGGACGTGATGACTCATTACTTATTTTGGTATTTTATGTGGATGATGCGCTGATAGCAGAGAAAGCTCATGATGAATTGGATGCTCTTAAATCTCAACTGAAGAAGAGCTTTGAGATGAAGGATTTGGAACATGCCTTTCACATTCTTGGTATGCGCATTAAGCATGACAGGCATCAGGGACTACTCTACCTTTCACAGAGGGATTACATTCATAAAATCCTTGGGCGTTTCCGCATGCAAGACGTGAAGCCTATTGGTTGTCCATTACCTTCTTATGTGAAGGTCTCACAGGGGCCGATTGTCTGCAGACAGATAAGCAAAGAGCCGAGATGGCCAAGATCCCTTATGCATCAGCTGTGGGCAGTTTGATGTATGCCATGATAGCACTCGTTCAGATATTGCCTTTGCAGTTGGTGTTGTGGTACACTATATGGCTACACCTGGCAAGAAACATTGGGATTCCGTGAAGGGTATCATGAGATACTTGAAGGGCACAACAGATATGTGTATTTGGTATGGTAGCCAGGATACAGGAGTTGTGGGGTACACAGACTCTGATTATGGAGAACATGTAGATAGTAGGAAGTTCACTTCCGGCTATATATTCACCTATGCTGAAGGTGCTGTCTCTTGGATGTCTAGGGTTCAGAAGTGTACTGCTCTCTCTACCACTGAGGCCGAGTATGTTGCAGTCCACTGAGGCTTGCAAGGAGGCCATATGGTTGGGCCGTTGGTTCATGACCTTGGGATTGATGCTATACCCACACTACATTCGGATTCTATGAGTGTTATTCAACTAGCCAAGGATCCGGTCTTTCATGCGAAGACGAAACACATTGAGATGAGGTATCACTTTATACGTGGGGTCGTGGAGGACAGGTTTGTTGACCTTGTCAATATCTCCACTGATGAAAATCCTATAGATTTGCTCATGAAAAGCCTCACTACTGAGCGCTTTGCCTTCCTCAAGAGATTGATGGGCGGATGATGAAATGACGTTTTTCCTCGTCTTGTTGTACATGTGTACATTGTACTGTCTTTTTCTTTTTTTCTTTTCACTCCTCACTAGGGCAGATTCGCCTTAAAGTGGGAGGTTGTTGGGGGTAAAGGCGCCTCTGCCTAGCCGCCCGTGTATTACTACACTGACAATACTCACTTTATTCTTTATTTTTTCAGTGATATTTTGAATAAAGGAAGTCCGGGTCACACATTGTGACTGTTGGAGTTTCCATTTTGTGTGTCTCTCTTTTTTGCTCTTGCCCTCTCGCTATAGCTCTTTCAAGCAAGCTTCGATCCTTCTCACCTTTCACTGATGTTCAAAAGGAGGAGAATTCGTTGCTAGGAGAAGTGCTAGCTACCTCTAGGTTGTTGGACTGGCTTGATAAAGACTTGCAGTGAGATAAGTTTAATCAGATGGCTCAGTTGGGGTTGTAGACAGTCCATGACAGTGTCATTCTTGGGTAGGCCCATCTTTTTTCTTTTCAGCACATTCATCAGTACTTTCGGGTATCTCGTGGCTATCATGACATTTGGTCGACCTTATAGGAGCAAGTTCTTAGGTACTCTCCATTCCTTGTTTTATAGACCTGGTCTCCTTGGCGGGATTGGATGTTTGTGCTATTTGATGATTTCGAAAACAGGTCAGTTAATCAGATCTATCATCAAATGGTCGAGGTTAAGAGATGGGTCACTGGAAAGGCCAATAAAATAGGTCATATCTGGGGTAGCAAAAAGAAGTGGCAAAAGAGATTCCTCCAACTCTAGAGGTCTAGGATTCCTTGTCAAGGCAAAGTTTTCATATGGAGATTGCTCATTGGGGGTCTCCCAATTGGGGATATGTTGCCTGCTCGCAAGATCTTCCGTGGTCATTGTGTATTTTGCATTATATGGGACGAGACATTGCTTCATCTCTTCGTCTCTTGCCATGCTGCTTGGTAGATTTTGAGTTTTGTTTCCCGTGTGTGGTCCTCAGTGGCTCAGCAGCAGCAGATATCAGCTTGCTCATGGATTATGGGAAGGATGCCTTTTATGTCTGCCTTGCAGTCAGATTATTCTTGCCTTTTCCATTTCCTTAGTTTGACAGCATTGTGGCACATTTGGCATACTCGGAATGCCTTCATTTTTGATTCTGCGTTGGGTATCCATGGTCATGTGGCTCGTGTTCGTGGTTTTTTGTTATGGGAGATCTCCTCTATGGTTTCAGCTGACGTGGTTCTTTTGACATTGTTGTTCCTGTTGGATATTGTTTGCTCCACTCTGGCTGTCCTTTTGGTGTGATATTTGTGTGTTATGGTCTTAGAGGCGTTTTGACTTGATTTGTGTTTCTTCTATTTTTCTTAGCTGACTTGATGGTTTGATGTAAATATTGCCATTTAATTCTATTATTTTCGTGAGAGAGAGAGAGAGAGAGAGAGAGAGAGAGAGAGAGAGAGAGGAGAATACTGCAGTGATTGAAGAAGAATGTTGATACAATGATGATGTATTGATCAGTCCTTGCACTGTGTGAGAAAGTATCTAAGTGTTTGATGATTTGTTTGCACTACAGAATCATCACCAAGCAAATAGTACTTCCAACTAGAGAGTGCATGGATCACAGCCAATAACTCTTTCTCATAAATTTGGTAAGTTCTTTCAACGACAGAAAGTACTCTACTCTCGTATTCCACAACTCCGCCATTCTGCATTAATGTAGCACCAATGCTCTTTCCACATGCATCACACTGCACTACGAATGGCTTAGACAGATCTGTTAAAATAAGTACTGGATCTGTAGTCATTTTTCCCTTCAAACATCTAAATGCTGATTTCTCTTTGTCAGTCCATTGCCATTTGACATCCTTCTATTCAAGCGCATGTAAAAGAGAAGCAATCTCTGCAAAGTATTTTACAAATCTTCTGTAGTAAGAGCATAGGCCAAGGAAATTGCGGACATCATGAACGGTTTTCAAGTCTGGCCAAGAGACAATTGCTTCTATCTTTGCAGGATCCATCTTCACACCATCTTTAGAAACTGTTAGAAGTCTCAGTAAAATTCCCTCCAGTGTAAGTTTCATCAAATTG
Source organism: Lygodium microphyllum (assembly GCF_053477565.2). Lineage (NCBI taxonomy): Eukaryota > Viridiplantae > Streptophyta > Polypodiopsida > Schizaeales > Lygodiaceae > Lygodium > Lygodium microphyllum. The sequence goes on along the minus strand of NC_141153.1, from coordinate 47,096,944 downwards.
CTGTATAAATGTCAAAGCTTTCAGCTTATCTTGCATACCACTGAAGGTTTCAAACTTTAATGCATGACCATGCTCTTTATAGTCTTTAGGCTTTGCACTTTTTGGTGTCAGGTTATCATAGACAGGTGGTTGTAAAAAGGGGAGTCCCTTAGACACATTATTAGCATTCATTTCACCTATCTTAGCTGCCATATGCCTGCTAGGCTGAAAAAAACCAGCCGTTGTATTTTGTACTCCAGGCATCAAATAAGGACTCTGCAAAGTTTGATAACCGGGTTGTAGACTAATATTAGCATAAAGTGAGCTCACTGTCTTAATAGGCATCATTCTTGGTGGCCCTCTAGACAAGTATCCCTAATAACCCGTGGGTAATCCATCCATTGCTTGAAAAACTAACCCACCACCAAAGTAACCAGGATAAGTAGCAAACTGAGGAGGAATAGTCTGCTATGTTGCATTGGATCCGTCTCCATGTTTGGTGTCGTTTCCACATGCTCACGCACAATAGATGTTTGCCTTTTTGACCGCTCCATGGTATGATGTGATGACTCAGCTTGAGAATCCTCATTATGTGACTTCAGAAATTTTTGCATCCGAGGATTCTTTACAAGCTATTGGAAAGAGCCAACCATACTGAGGAGTTGTACCATAAACAAGTCCTCCTGTTCTTGCTCCTCATTGTGTGGTTCACTGTTGGTTCTAGAAGGTGCTGACACCTATGTACCAGTACTCTCTCTTCGGTGTCTACGAGCAGAAGAACTCTCTTCTTCATAAGGGAGTTTCCTTTGCCTTTGTCCATGTCTGCCATCTCTCTAGTCCTGTAATCTCTGTAAAACCTGTGTGTATGGCCTTCTCACCCAAAACTGTCCGAGCTTAAATTCTTACAGAAAAGAATCAAATCCCAGGGATGGAACCATGAAACTGGTCTATGGCTCACATAAAGCAGTAGTTCTTTCAATTAACACCTGGTCTTTTCACACACACGCACAAACGAAGGCCTCACTCCTGCGCTCAACACCAGATTGGCCCCGAAGACTGGCGCCCCTCTCGGTATTTCTTTATCAATTAAAAGATGGAAAGTTACAAAAATGAAATGTTCCAAAATACACAACGTGTGAATAGTTAGTTTTCATCTTTTCTGAGTAAATCCCAGCTGCATAAGGACAATACAGTATGACCAAAACAACATCCCCTTTAGGAAAGCATTTTCTGTGATCATAACTCAACGATTCATGTGCAGAATTGTAGTCTATAGAACTTTGTATTCACTGTTCTTACTGTCCAGCATATCCAGAACAACATCCCTTTTACCTCGGCATCATTCCAGCAGTAAAACAATCCCATAAACAGCACTAAATCAGACCTGAAAAACCCTGTTCTTGTGTGGCATGGTCATCACTTTCTTTAGTTCCTTCAATGGAATCAGCCCATCATGCAGAGCATTTCCTCTGAGAATATAGAGAGAGTTGACTAGAGGGAGCAAGCTCTACCTCCGTACATGAGTCAGAGATGAAGAAGTACTCTCCATAGCTGATGAACATGCAGCAATTTGCCCTCAGCTCTACAAAACTTCACTCTCAGATCTGTCCCTCATGCCTATTACGTTTTGTTTAAAATGCTCTCTCTCTCTCTCTCTCTCTCGGAGTTTGTGCCACATGGCATACATGTAACAATTTTCCCGTTTAAACCTTTCGGTCTAAAATTCTCCATGATCGGTGCAAAATTTGACCTCGGCACAGACCTGAGAATTAATTCTCGTGCAAAAACAAAGATAATGATGCGAATAGATTTTGGGGTAAAAAAATAGTAACTTCCTAAATTTTAGGGATGGTGACCCTTGCATGACTTTTATTCCGTGAGCATTTTTACATGTGCATCTTCTGTCTTGGCCAGGCTCATTGTCTTGCACCATCTCCAATGGCTAAGCACAAAGTGGCAAACCACTGGCATTCTATTCTTCAGTGCCCATTCAATATGGAAGCAGTCCTAAGGCTCAGACAAACCATTAGTGCAATTTGTCCCTCTTTTGGCCATACAAAGATTCCAGCTTAATCCAAGAGAACTTTGGGGGTAAAAAGCTACAGCAACTTAAGAAAAGAAAAATAAAATATTTATGTAAGTAAATAAGAAAAACACCACGTTGTCCGATCATTATCCAGTTCTCCTGACACTTGATCCTCCAACATCTGCCCTAGACATACAATCGTGTTGGATCCCTGACTCGATCTATAGGAGGGAGTAGGTGAAGAGATAGATTGAGCAGGTTTGGACCAGAGAGTGGGGCAGGAGGGACCGGATCGTAGAGGAGTTTGTAGAGGTCCTAGCTGAGTTGAGCAGTATCTACTAGGAGGTAGCCCTACAGGCCAGGCAGCAGAGTTTGGAGGAGGAGAGAGAACTCCGGTGGGACCTTGCAACCATGCAGAGATTATTACAAGAGGTACGAGGAGATCCCACCCTCCACGCAGAGGAGATGCGCGCGTGAGCAGCCATCGCAAGCCAATAGGACAAGCGCTCCGAGTTCTCATTCTGCACCTCAGTAACCTTCTAGGTGTGGAAGGGGGACACGATGTGCATGGAGTTTTTCCAGGTGCACCAGCTCGGCGCCTCAGGAGAGTAGATACACAGCCTTCGGGATTAGTATGGGAGGACTCGTTCTAGCCCAGACAAGGTGATGGAGATTTCCACCGATTACTACAGATGCCTTTTTCAGTAGGAGACAGCCTTAGCTAGAGGATAACTATGTAGATAGGAGGTTTGGGATCACATCATGTCCCTTGTCACAGAGGAGATGGGACGCTCCCTCCTAGCCCCCTTCACAGAGAAGGAACTAGAGGAGGCTTTCCATACAAAGGACGGGCAGAAATGCCTGCGAGAGGATGGCCTTTCTAAGGCTTTCTTCACTACCTACTGGGAGGTGGTGAAGGACCCCTTATTGATAGCCTTCCAGGATATTTTCACTTTAGGATAGATGCCAGGGACTCTTTCGGCAGGCCTCATTAGTCTTCTCCCCAAAGGGGGAGATCGGTTGGAGCTTTCCCGGTGGAGATCAATTACCTTACTGTCAATGGCTTATAAGGCACTGGCAAAGATGATTGGTAAGCGACTACGCCATGTGCTTCCAGACATCATTTATGACACATAGACAAGCTTTTTCCAGGATACGAGTATCCTAGACAATGCATTCACCTTCTTTGAGGCGAGAGAGTGGGCTCAGCACAGTGGGCAGGGATTGGCCATACTACTCCTAGACTTCGAGAAAGCCTATGACAAGGTGGATTGGGATTTCCTAGAGGGTACTATGGAGAGGTTGGGATTCCCCCAGGCATGGATCTGCAGGGTCTCCACACTTTACAGATCGGCTACCAGTAGGGTTCTCACATGTGTTAGGCGAGGGGAGGAGTTTTAGCTCAAGAGATCAGTCCGGCAGGGCTGTCCCTTGGGCCCGTACCTATTCTTACTCTTTGCAGAGGCAATGTCTCACTTCCTCAGGTCACGTGTGAGCGGATTACGCGGCCTCCGACTTCCAGTGAGGGAGGAGACGCAGTTATTAGACTTAGAGTATGCAAATGATACAACATTCTACATAGAGGACGATGAGTTGATGCTAGAGAGAGTGAGACTAGCTCTTGAGGTGTTTTGTACTATAGCAGGAGTGAAAATCAACAGGCGAAAGTCGGTTGGATTTCTTATAAACCCGCAGTCTAGCACAGAGTGGGGCGTCCACCTGGGATTTAGATGGGTGAGCAGAGGGCAGACTGTCCGTTACTTAGGGTTCTAGGTGGGACTCGACATCACTCCTGCTCAGCAGTTTCTTCCAGTCCTTGACGCTATTTGGAGGAAGCTGACCTACTGGAGTATTACACGCCTCTCCCTAGCAAACCGAGCCTTGGTGATTAACCAGGTCCTCCTAGCGGCGGCCTGGTACATCGCCTTGTGTTTGTGCTTCTCCTCATCGTGTGTAGTTCAGCTTCGCTGCCTAGTGCGGAACTTCCTTTGGTTCGGGTTAGACGGTTCCAGGGATTCCCAGGCCGAGGTAGCGTGGGTGACCATCATTTGGCATCGGTCAGAGGGAGGGCTTGGGATCATAGATCCAAAGTATCAGAGAATGGCCCTCTTGGGCAAGCTAGTAGTCCGCGGCCTCACACCAGGAGGGCAGACCTGGAAGGTCTTATTGCAAGAGTGTCTTTAGGATTGTAGACCAAGGCCTGGGGGTGAGTGGAGGCCGTCCCTGAGATGGATCTTCAGGACAGTCCAGACCCCCCCCCCCCCCCCCCCCCCGATCCCCCTTCCTACGCAACTTGCTCTGTGTGTGGCAGGGGTTCCATAGGGCCCTAATTGAGAGGACCCCAGGTTGCCAGGAGGAGATAGACAGTCAGTCGGTAATCTGTAACCCCTAGGTTAGAGATTGGGAAGGGGCACAGATTGGCGAGCGCCCCTACATCCAGTGGGTTGGTGGTTGGGAGGCCGGCTTGGCTCGTACCATCAGGACATGGCGGGAGGTGTATAGGATGGTGGATGAGGAGGTGTTGCAACGAGTATCAGGCTGCCAAAGAGGATTGGAGTTGAGGAGAAGGGAGATAGACGCATCAATACCTGCGGGGTGGCTTGCTCTCGCGATACGAGAGCTGGTAGAGCTCGGGGAGGTATGGGCCCCAAGGTTTTCACCAGCAGGTATCCCCCTACAGGGGGCTGGTAGAGTGGACGGCTCTCCACTTGGGACCTTTTTCACCGTGTATGATGGGGGGAGGCAGCAGGATGAGGAAATAGCTGTCCTTTCATGGAGGAGGATTCAGGTGATTGGCCTTCATGGGAAGACATGGCAGTTGGACCCTTATGTCTTTTGGGAGGAGCTCAGGGAGTGGCACCTCTGGATCTAGGAGGGCATGCCACTTGATGAGTTGGAGTGGGATTTGGGGGAGTGGCTATGGCTGGCCATTGCGGTCGCCAAGAAGCCACTGAGGTTTCTGGAGTACATAGCCAGGATTGGCAGACATGTACTGATGTAGGAGGACATGGATTGGGTGCCGTCATGTAGTAGGCATTGGGCGGAGCACAACATCACGGAGCCTTTCCGACGGACCTTATGATGCCGCGTATAGGATAGTTGGAGGTCGAGGAGAGTATCGTATTTCTTATGGCTGGTGGCACATGGAGGCTTGGCGGTGAAAAATTGGCTAGCCCAGATGCAGGAGGGAGGTTGTAAGCATTGCACACAGTAGCCTCTGGAAACTCCAAAGCATTGCCTTTGGTCGTGTGAGGCGGCGCAACTTCTGTGGAGAGAAGCATGCCGCATTCTTCGATGTATAGCACCTAGCCTTGGATGTATCTAATGGGGAGCTTTCTGCTGGTAGGCAGTCAGCCAAGGCTGTCACCTTCTGTGTGAGGCCGGGATGCAGGGCACGATATTCATTATTGAGGCAAGGTCGTGCGTAGTGGTCGGTTTGGAGGCTCTATCCATTCGCCAGGTATTAGAGCCCACAGTAGACCACTTTGAGGTATGGGAGATCATAGGGAGTCTTACTAGATGGCATATTTGGAAGGCACGGTGGCAGGAGGCTTTTGGCGGAGAGAGACTTTTAGCATAGGTAACCTTAGTAGAGCTTTGGACCTCCATCATCCACTCCCTTCGTGGCCGATGGGATCAAGTGCAGGGCGAGTCCAGGGCTCGTCAGGAGCTCCGCTGTCATTTCATGCGCACTTTGGGCGGCCGGGACCTGTTTTTTGTGATGGAGGCAGGCAGCCTCAGATGGCGATACACCCCCTTCCATGGCTTTTTGCCCCCATTGCCCCTAGACCGCCCTGAGAGGCTTGTACATTTGATATATCTGTGACTTTGCATCAGCTCCAGGTAGTCTGTCGTGCATGAGCACTTCCTTGTATTCAAGGTTTTTTTCTGAAGTAACATAATTAGCCACACTTTATTTGCAATAAAAAATGTGCACTCCTATGGAGCCAGGTTGAAAGCCATCAATGCATGATGGTGAAGAGATTCATGATGTTGCAATTTATAACCAAAGGTTGTTGGCTACCTTATTTACCTTTGCGACATATATCGTGACATTCAGTATAGAATATCTCAGGTGAGTAGATATATGGACGGCCCACGGACCCCCGTACTTTGGCAAGTGGTTAAGCAGATCTTCAAATATTTGCAAGGTACTCAGTTACATGTTTTATTATTTCCCGAGGGGGAGACTTGCACTTATAAGCTTTAGTGATTCAGATTTGGCTGGTGATGTAGACACTAGGCAATCTATTAGTAGACATTGTTTCTTTGTGGGCCGTTTATGAATTTCATGGCTAAGCAAGAAACAACCTAGAGTGGCTATCTCATGTTCAGAGGCGAAGTATAGGGCAACCTTCATTACAACATTAGAATGTGTATGGCTGTGTAGATTGGCTACCCATTCTTTTTGACAATCAGAGTGCTATTGTAGTGGCATGGAATCTTGCGTTTCATGCTCGCATGAAACACATTGAGACACATTACCGTTATGTCAAAGAGATATGCTATGCAGAAGCATGAAATACATTGAGACAGATTACCATTATGTCAAAGAGATATGCTATGCAGGAGAGTTCAGTTTGATGTATATCTCTACACAGGAGAATGTTGCAGACATCTTCACTAAAGCACTTCCTCTTGAGAAATTTGAGGCTTTTCGAAAGTCCTTGAACTTGCTACCCTTTGGTGATTGATCTTCTTGTACTTCTACCACATTGGCACTGCTCGGGGGTGTTCGAATTTCCCAATTCTATGGGCAATGCCCAATGTTTTAGTTAGTTGGTTTGTAGTGTGAACACAACTACATTAATAAGTTGTCTCACCACTTCTAGAGTTAGTTCTAGAGTTAAATCAACTCAGTTAGTTCTAGAGTTAAATCAACTCAGGATAGGTCTAACTTAAGACCTATTGTACTTTCATTCTATTATTCTAGCGCTTGCATCTTTTGAGTGTGGAATTGCTACCCACTCTTGCTCATTGTCTTGTGTTCACACTCTCTCTTTTCCTCCATTTCCAACACTAATCCCTTGCGATTTCCAATATGTCACTATCATACCCTGGTGTATCCAGCACTGCCTGAGGAGGAAGGTTAATGTAATCGGATGGAGAGGGCAATGGAATAAAAGGGGAACATTGTAATGGAAGATAGGATAGATCATAAAAGGAAGGTAAATGAAGGGATAAAGAAGGTGGAAAAGACAGAGAATACATAAAAAAGGTATGAAGGAATTTTGTTGGAAAAACAGAAGGAATAAGAGGAACGGTAGGTGGAGGTTCAAGAGGAGTAGGAGATAATGTAAAATCAGCAATGAAAGGACATGAAGTAAAAACAGGAATATGAGGAAATCCTGAAGGGGTAAAGGATAAGAGAGGAATGGTGTCAGGACTAGATGAAAGAAGAGAAAGATAAAGAGGGAAACAATAAGACATGAGGGAATAAGAAAGAAGATCTGCAGGATCTGAGGGATAAATAGAACAACGAAAATTAAGTTCTTGAAAAAAGGACTCGGTAAATAATGGGTGATTAGCAATAAAGCTCAATAACTGAGATCGTAGAGGTTGGATATCAGATTTATGAAAAACATTTCTGAGTCGACAAGGCTCCAAAGCAACATCCTCCAAAGGTGGATGCCAAGCATGTATCGCGAGCGTAAATAACCCATTCTCTATGGTGTGGGAAATAATGCAATGACTTGGTTTTTTGCAAAAGTGGCATTTTCTCTTCTTTGACTTATTTGCATCATTGCTGCCCTTCTTTGAAGCATAGTTTATAGGCATTTCGGAAACAAGAGTTTCAGAAATGGGAAGAAATGGAGTCACTGGCCAGCCAATTGGGATCAGGGGCCATTAGCCAGCCAATAAGGATTAGGAGCCATAGTAATTTGTTGGTTGCAAGCTGCCCAAACATTGAAAAACAAGACCTAAGTTTGAAATAGGGCATACATGGCTGGCAAGACTAGAAAGTTCATATATCTTGGGCTGAAAATTGCAGATATTCAAGTTTGAAGTTTGTAGAAAAACAGGCTGAATGTTCACAGTTGAAGATTACCTTTCATGAAGAGAGCTCTCAATGTTGTCAAGGTGAGCATGGATTGGTGTGTAGCAGCTGGGGTAGGTTTGCAACAGTTCCTTGAGCATGCATTGAAACAGCTTTTTGTTCTGATAGGGTGGTAAAACTTAAACTTGATCAAGTACATAATTATAGCAATTAATAACTGAGCATGAAAAACTAAAATGCACACATTACCATAACAAACTTGGACAATAGACACTTGGTTGGCCCCAAAATTGGTGCCCGTTTCGGTATTTCTTTATCCTTAATTGCTAATGGACAATGTACAAGTTGAGATTCCACAATCTCTTTTGCTGATCCAAAAACCCCTTGCTATACATACAATTAGGAAGTAATTTGGGTGAATTGCCCCTTGATTTTCACCCAGGACTCGCATGAATGGAACCACCAATTGGCCAAATGCTACCCCAATTTACAATGGATGCGTTGGCATATGAATTCCTTGATAATTACACAAATTTCAGGTGTTGAATTCTGTGTATGATGCCTATTCCTATTGCATGGGTCCTAAGGTGGTTGTCAAATGCTAATATTTGCAGAAATTTAGGGTTAACAGTAGAAATCCTCTTGTTGTCCACCAAATATGGCTGAGATCTGCTCCAAATGGCTGAGAGATGTTGAGAATGGCTGAGCACAAGCTAGAGAGGAGGGTGAGAGAGAAAATAATATGAAGCACACTTGATTTTATCATTTTCAGCATAACTTTCATTATCAAAATATGAGTCAAATTGACTTAGCCAAGAGAGAACCTTACGACCATCTTTAATACCATCATAAGTATTGAATTTAAGGTACGTTTGCTTATCTTCATCTCTTCACGGATGTGCTTCAAGGGCGGCATTGATGTTGTGGACCATAGTGTCATTGGTAGAGGAAATTTGGGATGAAGGCGCTTGAGAGATCATAGCTCTTACTCCAATTAGGTTTGATGTTGGCATTTTTCTTCTAGTTGCATGGCCAATAAATCCATGCATTGCTCCATGTTGGTTCAAGAAGCGGCGATGTAGAATTCCAAAGGAGAGAAATTTTTTATTTTCTCGGGAGAAAAGTTTGAAATCTGATTGCTGCCTATACCAGATAGCATTTAATGCTGTCGCTTGTTTCTTAGGAGGCCCCAAATTGTTGTTACCAGCTGTTGGGACATCTAGAATTATTGTCGCTTGCTCCAATTTGGTCTTCTCTTGCCCTTGGTTGCCTCAGATGGTTCTTCAATGGTTGCAGATCAGGCCAGCAGGATCTCCTTTTTCTCTTTTGCAGGCTGAATTAACTGAATCTCTCTCTCTAGCCCCCAAAAATGGTTTTCAGTCTTGCATGGGCATTTTTGCCAAGTGGTAGCCTTTTAAACCCATTTTTCAACGTTATCTAGTTATTTAATTAATTTTCAAAATTAAAGAATTCTAAAAATTAATTGCAGTCCTTTTGATCCTGGCCAAAATTAAATGTGCCCATCCATAATTAAATTGGCTAAGCCATTTTTAACTTGGAGTGGTCCCCAACCTTCGTTGACCTTGAGAGTGGGTTTAATTAATTAATTAATTAATGGTAGTCTCTAGTGGCACCACTGATACTTATTGGCCAAACAATTGTCCTAGGGTCAAAATTGACACAAACTGACCACCAAAGCCCAATTGGTATAACTCGTCTCAAATTTTGCCTTTGATACCCATTGCATCCTCAGGGTCCTTGGCTTGTTACCATGAAATAACTGCCATGTGCATCACACGTGCTTAACAACCTTGCACATTTGATTAATAACTTAATCAAATGTTATCGACAAGATTGAAGCATCTTAAAATTTACATCCTCGTGATAGGCGTTGGACTTACAAAATGTGCAAGGAACGGGCGAAATGAGCAAGCGGCACAAATGTAGCCCAAAAGGGCGTTTCACCCTATCCAAGTCTTGCATTGCCCAAGACACCATTTTTAGGAAATGGAAACGACTGAAAATGGCTATTTTGTCCAGCAAGGTGGAAACGGTGTTTCCAAAAACTGTGGTTTCAAGGCTGCCCAATATCAGCTTTGGACTGATTTGCATCTCGTTGTCCTTTCCCTTCAGGCGTTTTGTACCTAGAAAGCATGGTTGAATCACCGAAGCTACATGTGACATTTTGCAAGAGATGCAATGTATGCTAGCTCTTTTCACTGATAGAGCTACAAATAACAAAGCTTGTGCATCTTGAGAATCCCATCTCTTTTGGTTAGGTGTAACAGCAGTGGGGGCAGCAGCAAGCTATCCTTTATCTCTCTCTCCCTAGGTGAGGAGATGTGCCAGAAGCGATTGTTGTGGGTCAAACTTCATCACCCTCGACATGATGCTAGAGATTCTTGGCCAGAAGGAGATTTCAAATCATGAAACTCTAGAGGGAGTAATTTGTATCATCCAATTTGTCCTCATTGTTGAGGATGCCAAGAACATCATTGTTATTTGCTGCCATTGCTGAATAAAAATTGAATGAAAGATGCAAACAAAAATCCTGACATGAGATGTAAAATGAACAAAATCCTCTTTGGGATCCCAATGCAAACTAGTGTACTAGTTGTACCAAAATTGTTGAGTGCTCAATCATTGCGACAAGTAGTTGAAGGGTAGTGTGGCATTGTAGCACCTGGGCAATGGCTAGAGCACCTTGGTGATGGCTAGTTGTGGTTGGTAATGTAGGTGATAGGTTTTGCAGAAGGTAGTTGGATGGTGATAGTAGGTGCAGAAGGTGGGAGAGTGGCGGTGTTGCTTAGGTAGCGCATGTGCCACAAGAGGCACTAACAGCTGTGGGTAAAGTAGGCTGTAGGTGATGCAAGAAAATTGGTGGGTGGCACATAGAGGCCAGTTGTAGGTAGAGGCTAAGTTAGCGGCACTTGCAGGAGAGCTCATGGTGGAGATAGAATTGGTGGGAAAAATTGTTTCAGTTAGCAACTTCTTCCACTAGTAGTTGCTCCCCTCTCTCTGGTTGAGTGCACTTTGAGTAGCGAATGGCACTGGCAGCCAAGTGGTGATGAGATGGAACTCTTGTATTAAGCTTTGATACCAAGTGTTGGGTATGGACGTGAGTAGAGAGAGACAATGAATACAAGATAGTGAGCAAGAGTGAGCGATAGTCCCACATTGAAAAATCAAAGTACTGGAATGAAAGAAAGAAAGTATAACATGTCTAAGGTAAGGGAGACCCTTCCCTACTCAACTAACGATAAACTAACTCTAGAGATAGTGACATGACTTAGTTGTGTCCACACCATACACTTAAACATTGGGCATTGTGAATTGACAAATTCTAACATGACTAGGGACCGCTAGATTAGTAATCTATTGTTCCATTAGAGAATAATGTGCAGCGTACAATTGGTCTTTGGCCATTTATCCAAGGTGGTTAAGAGAAATCTCATAGGGCATTGTGGCTTGAAATACATAATGGCATCTATTGTGATAGTGGCATGCAGCCAAGCATCCAAATTGGAATGTTTGGTCAGTTGGAAGCCCTTGCAAGGTAAATGCCTAATGTAAATGCAGCAATGGTATCTCGTAGCCCACCATGTTTGCAACCACTAGTATATGATAATGTAGTACCAATGGGTGATGCTCCTGATTAGTTCTATGTGGCTTTGTTAGATACACCTTTAGAGCATGCCTTTCTTCATATCATTCTACCTTCTTCTGCTTCATCCTTTTCTCATTTATCTCTCATGAGGCCATTTCATTTGACTAGGCCTGATTGGCACCTGACTCTAGAATATTGATGACCAATAGCTCGACGATGCCATCATCTTGTAGGCAGTTTTCCACATTAGTAGTAGTGTTTTGCTGTTTTCTTGTAGGTCTCTTGAAGGATACAAATGACAAAGGAGTATGATTGGTAAGATCGTATTGGTTGGGACCACAAGGACCAATGAAGTGATAAGTGAGATTGAGAAGATTGGTGTTCCGATTGCTATGACCATGAAGACCCGCCGAGATGAAGATAGAGGATTGATTGATAAATTGCGATCGGGTTTATTCTTGACCACCTTTGTATCATTCTAACCTTGTTGCATCTTTTGTGGCCTTATCCATTGGCGATTATGGCACCACCTATACATGTGCTTGTTCTATCCCCTATTCCCGCTTCCAAAAAGCTACATGTGTCACCAAGTGGTGATACTTTTTGCAGTTGCTTTTCTTATTTACTTATATAAATATTTTATTTTTCTTTTCTTTAGTTGTTGTTGCTTGTTACTCCCAAAGTTCTCTTGGATTAAGTTGGGATCTTTGCATGGCCAGAAGAGGCAGCCATTGGGACAAATTGGACTAATGGTTTGTTTGAGCTAGGATCGGTTCCATATTGAACGGGCACTGAAGAATAGAATGCAAGTGGTTTGGGACTGTGTGCTTAGCCATTGGAGATGGTGCAAGACAATGAGCTTGGCCAAGACAGAAGATGCACATGTAAGAATGCTCACGGAATAAAAGTCACCGTAACTGAGCCACATTACACTTTTTGATGTGGTTGCAATGATAAAAGTTGCTCAGAACAACTTGAGGAATGCAGGGGTCACCATCCCTAAAATTTAGGGAGCTACTATTTTTGGACCCCAGAATTTGTTTGCGTCATTATCTTCATTTTTGCACGAGGATTAATTCTCTGGTTTGTGCCGAGGTCAAATTTTGCACCAATCATGGAGAATTTTAGACCGGAAGTTTTAAATGGGAAAATTGTTACATGTATGCAATGTGGCACAAATTTCCAAGAGAGAGAGAGCATTAAAAAAAACGTAATAGTTATGAGGAGAGATCTGAGAGTGAAGTTTTGAGGAGCTGAGAGCAGATTGATGCAAGAACATCAGCTATGGAGAGTATTTCTTCGTCTCTGACTCATGTACACGGAGGTAGAGCTTGCTCCTTTTGGTTAACTTTCTCGCTATTCTCAGAGGAAATGCTCTGCATGATGGGCTGATTCCATCGAAGGTACAGTTCTGTGTTTTCTTTGCACTTCTGTTGAGGCAAGAGCCTCATTGTTTAGGTTTAGGAGGAGCTGTTGGCTTCTCCAATGCAAGAACTAATGAAAGTGATGATCATGCCACACAGGAACAGGGGTTTTCAGCTCTGATTTAGTGCTGTTTGTGGGATTGTTTCAGTGCTGGAATGATGCTAGGGTAAAAGGGATGTTGTTCTGGATATGCTGGACAGAAGGAACAGTAAATACAGAGTACTGCAGATTGCAATTCTGCACATGAATCATTGAGTTATGGTCATAGAAAATGCTTTCCTAAAAGGGATGTTGTTCTGGATATGTTGGACAGTAAGAACAGTGAATACAAAGTTCTGCAGGCTGCAATTCTGCACATGTTTTATTGAGTTATGGTCACAGAAAATGCTTTCCTAAAAGGGATGTTGTTCTGGTCATGCTGTACTATCCTTATGCAGCTGGGATTTACTCGGAAAAGATGAAAACCCACTATTCACAGGTCATGTAATTTGGAACATTTGTAACATTCCATCTTTTAAAGAAATACCGAGGGGGGTGCCGGTCTTTGGGGCCAATCTGGTGTTGAGCGAGGGAGTGAGGTCTCTGTTTGTGTGTGTGTGTGTGAAAAGACCCGGTATTAATTGAAGGAACTACCGCTTTATGTGAGTCATAGACCGGTTTCAACATGGAACAAAGTATTCTCTACGGGCATATAGAAGGTTAGCATTTCGATCGTTGTGTTTGTGAGGATTGTTATAAAGACCATTGAGATCAACACAAAGATTGTGATCCTGATTGATCGAGGGACCGTGACGGGTTTCTTCGGAACTATCTTCATGTCATTTTAGTCTTGCTTTATCTTTGGTGGCCAACAGTCCTCAATCGGCGATTATGTTACCGCCTATACATGTGCTCATCTTGCCCTCTATTCGTACTTTTGAGAAGCTACATGAGGTGAACTATGCTTTGTGGTTATGCAAAGTTGAGTGCATTCTCGATACCTTTGACCTTTGAGTTTTTATTATTATCCTTGATCGTCACCTTACCATGAATTGCCATGTTGGAGTGACCTTGAATTTAATAGCTGTATAGGAATGACTTGTGAAGATATGTTAAGGTTTGCACTGAGGAAACACATGTTGGAAAATGACAGCCGGCTATGGAGGAGAAAAAAGAGACAATGAGAGTATGCTGAAGCAAAAGAGTGGAGTGTACTTGTTGAATCGAGAGAATGAGAATGAAAGGTATAAGATAGGTCTAAAATAGAACTAGCTCTAACTCCATTAGAGTTAACTGATTGTAACTCGAACTCTAAGAGTGGTGACACAACTTATAACTTTAGTTGTGTTCACACTAAGAAGTGAAAAACAACTAAAGACTAAAACATTAGGCTCTGCCGATAGAATCGGAAAATTCTAACACGCCCTTTGCAATGCCAATGTGGTAAAGTATAGGAATGATCAAATTACCAAAGGGTAGCAAGTTTAAGGACTTGCAAAAATCTGAAAATTCTCATGAGGTAGTGCCTTGGTGAAAATGTCTGTAACATTTTCCTGTGTAGGAACATACATCAAGCCACAAACATCATCACTGCTATTGTTTGCATATGTAACATGCTTGCTAGCAGGGGCTGAATGCAAAGAGAAAAACAAACACTTGTTAGAAATGACGTGTTTTGAATCTCCATTGTCAAAATACCATGATTGTTGTGTTTCAATGGCACTAAATGGTGAATCACCCATTGTAGAATCATAACTGCAAGTCGGAAATGCACAGTCCTCCTCCACAAAGTTGGCTGAAGCATCACCATTAGTATATTTGTTAGCTGATGTCTCTTGGACAGCCAAACCGGAGTTCTTTTTCTTCTCTTTGGTTAATCCCTTACGACCCTTCATCAATATAGTGACTTGGCTTCTTGCAATAGTGACATTTTCCCTTCTTTTTAGACTTTTCTATGTCTTGGATAGCCTTATTTGATGGCTGTTCAACATCACCCTTTCGTTGATTTTTTACATTTTGCTCGACTTTTCCTTTGTCTTTGAACTTGGAAAGCATAGCCACATCTCTTGAACGCAATGCAAGATTCTTCCAAGTTTGTTCCTCTTGCAACAAGAGGCCTTCCAACTCCCTAAATGTAAAGGGTTGTTTCCCCCTCCAAAAAGACATCATCAAAGATGTGTGGAAACCAATATACAACTTTGGAAGAGAGTTCAGTGTGATGTTTACCAATTCAACATCTTGAATGATTTCATCTTGAATGATGTTTATCTAGACTAAAACACATACTTAGAGAGAGACAAACCCTAAACGCAAAACTCAAACACAAAGACAGACACAGAGAGAAGATACTTTAAAGTGAATGAATATTGTAAATGAATGTAAGAGTGTATAGAATGCCCAAGGACAGAGCAATATAGTGTCGGAGAGCGACCTCTATCAGAGACAAATCCCAAAGTACTGTGATCACCAATTGGAGTGCAAAGTGCAAGAAA
This sequence comes from Lygodium microphyllum, assembly GCF_053477565.2. Classification (NCBI taxonomy): domain Eukaryota; kingdom Viridiplantae; phylum Streptophyta; class Polypodiopsida; order Schizaeales; family Lygodiaceae; genus Lygodium; species Lygodium microphyllum. Next base: position 47,081,438 of record NC_141153.1, on the reverse strand, counting down.
CACCAAATGTTGATCACACTAGTGTTTGGGAATTGAGACGACTGTAGAGAATGATGCCTCTTGATGAGGGTGATATAAAAAAGCTGCAAATGTAGCAGTAGAAGGGCCGCGTGGAGGAAGAAGAGCACAACCAATTGTTGCGTGCAGGTAGGAGAACCAAATGTAGGCTCAAGAAGGTCACCTAATGCTGTGAAAGGGTACTGCTAATTGTTGTGTGGTTGATGAGCGTCAAACGCAAGCAGTAGGGCCAGGCTGATCACTGGCAATGGTTGATGGGACCAAATGCAATAGGAGAGAGGGTGTTAAACAATGGGGATAGTTGTGGAAGAAGGTGCTAGGCACTGAAAGGGTTGATGGAGGAGTGACAACAATTGTGAAGGGTAGACCGCCATGTGTGAAGGGGAGAGCGTGTGCAATGGAGTGCGAGATCGAGGCGTGAGCTACAGAGCTGAGAGTTAGAGTGAGTGAACGCAAAGATAGGTGTACCGGATTGTAATGGTACACAGAATAAAAGAATGTATTTATATGTTAGGGTACAATAAGGGTGTGTTCACACCCGTAAGATTATTTAGACGGAGACGAAGGGACTTTACACCCAACAATGTGGGTGAAGGCTGATGGCTGAAATTTGCACTGAAAGAATGAGAGTGAATGGTGGGCAGCTTGTCTATTTATAGATGTTGAAGGGTGTCCCAAAAAATTAGGATTTTATGGGACCACTGAAGCTCTCCGAACATGTGTATCAAATTTGTGTTTTTAGTTAATGAAGTGTGTTTTAGGGGAGTTTGAAAATGCTAACTAGGTGTAAAGTGTGTTTTAGCTCAACACATCCCTTCAAGCCCAAAACTGAGCCTAAAAGGGAAGGCAAGCAATGTGTATCCCAAGGTGTCCCATTCCAAAGCAGCCAATGCATCAAAGAAAATGTGCACATTAGCTGCCTAGTGGCCTACTAAGACTACAAAGGCGATGGTTATCTTACCAAGGGACTCCAGTGGTCACCCCAGAGAGGACAGGGCATCAGATGAAGGGTGCTCGTTGGCTGCCCAATGGCCTACCAAGCCCTACAAAGGCGGATGAAACCACATTGAACTTTTTTAAGTTTTTTGGATGGAAAGTCTAATTTTAGGGAGTAGCGGTTGAGTAAGTAACAGTGAACCAGAAGACGGGAGTAGAGATGGTACACCCAACACATCACAAAATAGTGTAAGCTTACCCAACTACTCAAGGATGTTGATGATGAGAGAAAGGTGATGAAGTATCATGGAAAGAAGGATGGTGGTGTAATCCGCCGATGGAAATAACTTAGGAGCTGTCTAGTGGTGCTTTGCACAATGGAATGCATAGTATGCTAGATGCTGAAGAATGTTCATGTAGCAGGTACCACTTGGACAGTCTCTCTCCTAGAAAAATTGTTCACTTGCCCTAGTACAAAGATGGTATAGGAGAAGTTACAACATTACGGGAAGGGCCGATGTTGAAGACAAGTGTTGAAACTTGTAGAATATCAAGAAAGGTAGGAACCCCCTCTCAACCTAGATGTCAATGCCAAAGAAGAAAGAGGAGCTTGAGGATGTCAGTCTTCGTGTGGTGCTGAGAACCATGTGGATGAAAATGATGAAGCATCCTAACTAGAAGAGCAAGGATAGAAGACATCGCCATGATAGCATCAAGGGAGATACTACACAATCTGCTGTGGGAGGGGAAACCTCCATGTTGGTAGAAGAGCAAAACTCCAAGTCAATGAAACCATAAAAGGAACGGTGTGTATCTCTGGTCTCTAGCTTGGGAAGGATTGGTGCAAGCCTGTATGTTTGCCCTACATTGAAATACAAAACCTTGCAAAAGAGATTAAAATCTACAAGCACAGATGTGAGTAGTGAGATGCTCCAAAACACTAAACTGAAAATGAAAAAAAGCAAAGCTAAGTACAATGCAATGAGTATGTAAGTATGCAACGGAAGTCTAAAAGGGAAAGACTAAGTGCGTGGCCACCATCGCGTATGATGAGGTAGGGAAGTGGTCCTAGAAGGTGCAGTGGATACCCTAGGAATGGATGTGTAGCTATCTGTGTATCACATATCCAGTAGTTGTTGGGGCAGATGGAGTAGATGGTGCAGCAACGGGAGGCGTAGCCCCACTAGACTGGCTGGTCGGAGTAGAGGCAGTCGTAACAATCTATGGTGGTTTTCTAGGAGGAAGATTGCGGACCTTGCTATGACACTCCTCGTCCACATGGCCCAACGTCTAACAATATGTGCAAAACCTATTTTTCTTAGGAATTTGTTGCCAAAGGGGTTGTGGTTCTTTGGTTCCGTTGGAGAAAGTGATGTCACCCTTGTTTTGGCTTGCCTTCGCATCTTGTGAGTTCTTGCCTTTGGTGGTTTCCTTCCCAAGGAAGAGGCAATCAACACTTGCCCTTGTGAATGGATATGTGTGGAGGACTTCTTGTGGACTTGATCATGTAGACTTGCGTAACACAAGAATTGGCACTCCAACTCATAGAAAGTCGGCAATTTTGGCAATGAGATAATGTACTCGATAAAATGGAAGTAGTTGTCAGGCAATTTGTTCAAGAAGAACGTAACCTGCTCATTGTTTGACTTCGAGGAGCCAGTAGTGGCAAACTTGGCGAGTAATTGCTGATATTCGGCCAACTTGACTTTTAGATCATCCCCTTCCTTAAACAAAAACTCGTGAAGCGCAAAATCGAGATTCATATGTTGAGTGTGATCTCAAGACGCATAGCGGTGAATGAGATAATTGCAATGCTCAGATGCGAGGGAAAAATGTTGTAATTGAGAGTGGAATTCAGGAAGCAACCACTGCATTAACTCAGCATTGGCTATAGTGTTGTGGGCTCTCCATTGATGGATGTGATCAAGGCGAGCTAATTGAGTGTTCGGCATAGGTTCGATACCATTGACGAGGTCCCAAAGTCTCTGAGATTCAAGCACTTATTGTATGAAGTTTGACCAAGTGGCAAAATTTGACGCATTAAAACATGTCTTATTGTGAAGGCATTCATGGCTGTTGCAATAGGAGTGGTAGTGCTAGGAGGTGGAGAAGGTGTTTAATGGGGGTAAGGTGAATAGGGGGGATAGGGTGGGGGAGTGGCGTACACTTGGGAAGGAATCCAAGAGTGCGCGCTATACATATGAGGAATGTGCATAGTGGATCCAAATGTGGGCAAGGGAGGACTGAGTGTGGGCATGGTAACCACCTATGGAGCCCAAGGTGAAGGGATAGGGATATGAGGAACAGAGGATGGAAATCCTTGTGTAGGAGTGATCCAAGGGATGTGGAACGATAGTCCATAATCGGAGGATGGATATTCTTGCGTTTGAAAGGTCGTGAAGGGGGGAGGGGGATTGTGAGTGCCCGGATGTAGTGAGGGGGATGCCCAACACAGTAGTCCCAAAGTGAAAGGATGTGATAAAGTGGGGGTAGATGGAACGTACATTGCTAAAGGGTGGTATTTCCCCTAATAATGCACCAAGAGATGGAGTGAACGGAGGATAGATAGATGGTCGGATGGAGAAAGAGAAAGTGTTAGGAGTGGAAATGGAAGATCCAACCCCTAGTGTGCTTTGAGGGGAAATGGGATGTAATCCAAGATTTTGGAATGAAGATGTGAGTAGATTAGAATGTGGAGAAGATAGTGATGGGATGAGAGGGAGTTGAAAAGTGTGGTTTACTTATTGAAAAGGAATAGATGGTAGAGGTATATCTAATGAAGGGTGTCTGCTTCGAGAGCCTCTCTATTCAAGTTAACATACTAAAAATCATTTGGATCCTACACAACAAAAGAAGAAATAGGAGAGGGTTTTGGTTCATATGACTCAAATGGGTTATACGAACCTGACATAAGGCTTGGCTGTGATGAAGGAGATGGATCTCTAGACACGTTGAATGTTGTGATCTCTCCAAGATCAAAGAGATGGCCAGTCTCACCAATCGATCTAGATGGAGTAGTAGCATTGGTTGTTGGAGTGTAAACCGAATTGTATGTGATGCGCAAATACTCCTCAAGCTCTTCATTTGTAAGGTAACTAAAATGAGAAGAAGAAGATGGTAAAGGTGAAAGTGTGTCTACCTTTTTCTTGAGACCATAATGCCTTCTCAGAGCGTGGAATAATGGAGAACTCTGATAGAGCGTCATAGGATTCCTAGAAGGTGCATGATACATTATGAATTAGATTGGAGTCACTTGTGACTCTCGCACTAAGACTAGCCTCCACAATCACCATAGGATACTCTTTAGAATAGCACTAGCTTTGATACCGTGTGAAGATATGCTAGGGTTTGCATTGAGGAAACATAGCATGTATGACCAATATTGAAACACAAAGACTCAGACAGAGACAAGAAAAACTCAAACCCTAAATGCAAAACTTAAAGGCTCAAAACTCAAACACAGAGAGAAGAAACTTTGAAGTGAATAAATGCTGTAAATGAATGTAAGAGTGCACATAATGCCCGAGGGTAGAGCAATGCGGTATCGGAGAGTAACATCCATCGGAGACAGATCCCAAGTGTTGTGACCACTAGTTAGAGTGTGAAGTGCGGAAAACACCAAACACTGATCACCAAAGTGTATGAGAACTAATGCGACTACAGAGGATGATGTCTAATGATGAGGGCGGCAACAGAAAGCTGCAAACACAACAGTAGAAGGGCTGCCTGGAGGAGGAAGAGCACAACCAATTATTGCCTAGAGGCAAGAGGGCCAAATGGGGGCTCTAGAAGGTTATCTAATGTTGAGGAAGGGTACTACCAACAGTCGCATGGCTGATGAGGGTCAAACACAAGCAGTAGGAGATAGTCTGATTGTCGGCAATGGTTGATGGGACCAAATGCAACAGGAGAGAGAGTGCTAAACAGTGGGCAATAGCTATGATAGAAGACGCTAGGCACTGGAAGGACTAATGGAGGAGTGGTAGTAGTCGCGAAGGGTAGGCTATTGCGTGGGTGAAGGTTAATGGCTGAAATTTGCATTGAAAGAATGAGATTGAATGGTGGGAAGCTTTTCTATTTATAAATGTTGAAGGTGCCCCAAAAATTAGGGTTTTAGGGGACCACTAAAATTCTCTTGAACCGCATACCAAATTTGCGTTTTTCATTAATTAAGTGTGTTTTGGGGTTGTTTAAAAATGCTAATCAGCTGTAAAACATGTTTTAGCTCAATCCGGCTCAACACTCGAACCTTTTTCTTTTCTTTTATAGTTGTAGAGATTTTTGTGCGTGTGCATGCATATATATTGCGTCCGCACTGCAACATAAGTGTGGACTAGATTGACATATCTTTACTAGATCGTGATAGTCAAGCATCGCATGTCCTTGGAGTTGAAGCTTTGACATCTCACTGTCACAAGCTCCCCTACAATTAATGATCACATCAACAAGATGGAGGAGATTCGGGATGCATTTGCATCCCTTGGTAAGGTTGTGGTTTGAAAAGACATTGTTGTGATATTTCTTTCATATTTGTCATTAAAGTATGCTGTATTTTACACGAGTCTTTTCACCTCGTGTATGAGGGATACTATCACTTGGGAGGGGATAGTCTTGATGGTGCTAGACCAGGATGTGTGCCACAAGGAAATAGATTCTTGTTAAGCCCATGCACAAAGACATGCCTTTGTGGTGTCACCTTTGGGCAAAATATGACAAAAGATAAGCCAAGTAGAAGAAAGGAAAGGAAAGTAGCCTAAGAAATCGGAGTCAACTTCTGATTTTGATACAAACACAAAGATGCTTTCCCAGGAAGCAATGCCCTCACTTTCATCCAGTAGCAAAGGATGGAATCATCCCTTTACCTCTACACCCACTATTACTACCAAGTCAGCATTCCTTCACATCCATTAGTTGGAGGAGCTTTCTTTGGCACTCTCGTCTTTTGAGAGGCCTTGGCTCATCTATAGTGGTGCATCAAGTCACATGACTCCATGAGGAGATGGGCTCTAGTATCTTTGACCATAGGAGGGTACAATCACTATTGGTGACATTACATCAATGCCTATTTTTGGTCTTGGCATCTTCCTTTTATTGCTCGGCCACCATTTTCGAGCTGCATCCTAGAAGCCCTATATGTTTTGGAGTTGGGCTTCCATCTCCTCTTAGCTCATGACGTACATGACTTTGTACCCGCTTTATCTTCACAGCGCAAGCCATGTTTGTTGAGGATTCCACTTTAGGAGCCATTCTTGGGACAGGTTGGCAAGAGAGGGTGCTATATAGGCCATTCCCCTTCCGGAGTGAAGCGCCCTCTGAGGTAGTTTTCTATTGCCACACCCATTCCCATTTTGCCTCCACCATCCCACAAGTTCGCTCCCATCCATCTCCTCTAGTAGCTCCCTTGTCCCCCCATTCCCATTTGTGCACCCACCAACCCACAGGTTTGCTCCCAGCCATCTCCTCTAGTGGCTTCCTTGTCCCCCCATCCCTTTTGGAGGGGAACGATCTTGGAGATGTGGCTGTGGATTTTTTGACCTCTGTGTTTTAGAGGGGGATTCCTAGGATCATGATGAGCTTCCTCAAGGATTGTAATCTTCTATGGGCCTTTCTTTCATGTGGGCATATCTTTTCTTCATCATTTAGTCACCATCCCCCATTGCTTGCATGGTCATCACATGGCCCTTGGTCCTTGTTGCTCTTTTTTGGCAGGCTTCTGCGCCTTTGATACCTTCTCGCTATCATCTCTCAATTGGGTTGGTGGCTTGGGCCATCCATTCCCAACCGGATATCTTTAGAGACTAGAGTGATCCGTTCAAGGCCTCTCCATTCGTATTGGCCTATGGTGGCTGCCCGTTGGATCAGATTTTCATTTGGAGAGGGGTCTTACTCCTTGGTCGGTGTTCATCACTGAGGAACTTCATCGCAGTGGCACTCCTGCCATCCTTGAATCAGTTCTATCTTCTTTTGGCTTCCACCACATTTGGGATCTGAGAGGGGGTGCTAGCAATCATATGTGTCATGTATGGTCATCTCCTGCTTGTGAGGTTGAGTAGTTAGACGAGGACATTTGGAGCTCTAATAGTGTGTTGGTCTGTCATTCTTCTGGTCCTACATATTGTAGATTGAAGTCCACACCTACATTTGAGTCCAGGCAGACTATTTGCCCCAGTTCTGGGCTAGATATTGTAGATGGAGGTCCACACCTAAATTTGAGTCCAGGCAGACTGTTTTCCCCAGTTCCGGGCTAGACATCCATTGCCTTAGCAGGATGGATATTTTTCAGGCATGGGCTACATCTTAGAGCGTTTACTATGCATTTATGGCACATTTTGCTGGTCTGACCTGCATGTTTCAGCATGTGCCCCTATTTATTTGCTGCCCGTCTCCTTCACAGTTGGTAACTTCTCATTTATTCAGCCAGCCCGTCTCACATTTTTGGACAATATTGTGTTATTCATTTTGTCAGTTCCAAGTTTTGTGGTGGCTATCTTTTCAGTCATTTTGGAGGATCCTCACTCTTCCATCTTGCCTCAGGCTTACCTTAGTTTGGGGATCTTGCTATGTTCGACTTCACATTCATTGAGGATTCCGATTCGAGGTTTTATGTGCTCTTGTGCTTAACCGATAGCCAAAGGTCCAAGTACTGTCACCAGGAACTTGGTCTTCCATTTGAGGATTAAGCACCTTGGAGATCTTTTGTCCTGTATTGGAGTTGAACTATGGTGGCTGTACTTTTGTTTGGTTGAAAGAGGGACGAGGTCCATTTACCCTGCAATCCATAATACAGATGTCCCTCAAATTATTCATGAATCATGTTTTTATTCCCTGATATGTTGCTAGCTCCATATCATCAGTGTCATCAAAGAATTCGCATTCTTGTTCTAGCTGCCTTTTTATTTCCTTCTAAGTCGTGGCCACTTATGCCATCTGGCATACACATTTATGTTGGCCATGTTCCTGGACTCAGATCAGCCAGATTTTTTCCCATTAAGGTAAAAGCCAATTTCAGGCTTCACACACATGCCCCAAGACATGCATGTGCTTCAGTTCTTTTATCAGTATCTGCACCTGAGATCATAGCCTGTGAGCCTTGTTCAGCTTTGCTTTTATTCTATTGTGTTCGCTCTCTCTTTGCTGTCCACTCATCTCTGGGCCTCTATTTCTATCACATATTATGCTTTGTGTTTTAAAAAAGTGGAAAAAGAATTTTACAGACCCCACACTGCCTTTGCTTGACACCCAACTGCTGCGCTGAGTTGGATGTGATGTTATAGCTTGAGCCTTGTTTGACTTCATTATGCTTGTTGGCACGTTTAAACTGCTGAACTGAATTTGCTATACAACATTTTACATTTCATTGACAATGATAGCTTTCTGCCTTGAGTTCACCTCTTTGTTTGCCTTTCTTTGGTCTTTGATTCCTATGTTGATATTCAATCAAGTGATGGATATATTGTGTTTTGATGTCATGAAAGAACACCCCACAATCATGGATGTGAGAAACACAAATCTCAAGTGGAGAAACTACTGGAAACTACATACAACCCTTGTGTCAGATGGGATGGAGTGATATATGTACATACCCTAGGTGCATCAATGTGCCATAGGGAGGAATAGTGAGGTACTGGGCCTGCCCAAATGGAGATTCGATATTATCAAACACAGAGGCCTGCCATCAGCATAGAGTGTGCTTTTAGGAGCAGTTGATCAGCATCTATTTGCGTTTTCAAATAAAGTTTTCCAGATGAACTTTCCCAGTTTTGATTCAGCATCTAAGGAAAGTGATAAGAATTATATGCTAGCAGTTGGTCAAATAAAGGTCTGAATCTCTCAAGGGTAAATCTTGCCTTCGAACCCAACAGTACATTGGTAAGGGATATTAGGAATCATGTCCCGTTCTGGTCACATGCACTTTTTGGTCTGCCTAGAATATTTTTGACTATGTGGCAGTCCAACAAGCACAATCTGGAGTCATGGACGATTGAGCTCTTCTTTTGCTCATGCTGCTACTCCCTCTACCACTGGGAAACTTGAGTGGGATGGAAAAGATACCCAAGGGCTGAATGTGTATGTCCAACTTGGTTTTGTGGATGCCTTAAAAGTTTGTCATCTGTTGCTTGCATCACAAAACCCATTTAATGCTGCCACTTACTATGAAAAATCTAAAAAATGCAGCATAAGTGGATTGAAACATGTGTATAGTATTGCCTGTGCACAATAGATCACACTGATGTAAGAAATGCTGCCACCTACTATGATAAAGCTAAAAAATGCAGAGTAAGTGGATTGAAACATGTGTATATTATTGCCTGTGTGCAATAGATCACACAGATGTAAGAAATGGTGTGGTAAAAATTGGATATGAAATTGAATAACTGGAGATCAAGATAACATTTGTGTATATAATGGCTGATACCAAACAAAGTTGTTTTCAGGTACGAGGTGTTGAAGCCTTGAAGCATTTTGCAAAACACCTTACAGTTCCTTACAAGGATGTTCAGCATATGAGTACCCTGGATTCTAAAGGCTTTGAAGAACTGGAAGCAGAAGCTGAGAAGCTAAGGTCTCGCTTGTCTGAAATTGAAGCTGATTTGGAAGCTCGGAGGAAAGGGAGGGGTGGATCAACTTAATGGGTTAAAATGCATTGCTAACACTTGGTGAAGCTCAACTCTGCTATCACCAAGCTCTTGAGGATTGTTAAGTATAGGCGATTCATTCATTTGATATAATTCCATGCTTTTAAGGTTTCTCATCTAAGAGAATAGCTCTAATGGGAAAATTTTATTGAAGTCCCATATGCAGCATTGATGTCCATGTTCTGATGTTGGTGCCTGGACAGATGCATGTTACACTGTAGTCTGTAAAAGGTAGGCTAAGGCTTTGATTATCTTTACCTTATTCAATGAATGAGCTTTCCTCACAATTTGTGCCAGGTGAATCTACAACATGATAAAAACCTACTTTTGCCAAAAAATGCTTATTTTAGTGGTACTTGAGAAAAATAGAACATAGAAGAAAACAACAAAGTTTTATCATTCATTAAAACCCTTGTTCTTGGCCTCTGGTGGCTCTTCATGAGATCTGATATTTTGTTTATTATTGCTACTAATTGCAAAAAGTAAGATAGTATCAAGGAAGAATAATAATTCATGAGAACTATGTTACACAAGCAATTTTGTTAAACAGACAAATCTTCTGCAATCAATTAGAGGCATGGAGAAGATGAGACAATTGCTGGTAGCTTTTGCTGAACATCTTTCCATTTTTTTGAAAGAGCTACGTTTATTTGTAACTTTTTTCCAGTCCAGCAGTCTTGGTGGAGTGACAAGGAAAATACGAGTTCTTAGCCTTTTGAGCTTTGATATTTTACAGAAATGATAATCAAAATGAAACATGAATGGAGGATTAAGATTCAAGGACATGCACTTTTTAGGGCCTTATGGGAAGGGCTAGTAATTCTAAGCATGGAATGAGCAAGAAGGCATAGGATAATGGAGAGCAACAATTAGAAATCCTATGTGTCTTTTGGTACTTGAATGTTTGAACTTGCACACATGCACATGCAGGTGTGCATATTTCCTGTTGGGGAACTTGATGAAGAGTGGTAACTGATGGAAGGCTAGTGGAGCTATGGGATGTTGATGTATAGTCCTAGCATATGATGACATAGAGCAAGAATAGAAATGCTTCTTAATATTAGATTTGTGGGTGTGCATATGGGTGCATGCGCGTATGCATTGTCCTAATTGTGCAAATATTTGATATTATGATCTGAAGGACGTGGTAAGTTTGGCTTGTGAGCTTGGCCTAGACTTGGATTCTATGGTAGTGAGTTGGCCTGCTCATTTACTAGCTGTAAGGAAACCATATAGTGGAATGTGTGTGTGTGTGTGTGTGCACGCGCATGTGCATGTTGAACACGCCTTGTTTCTTGGAGGGCTTTTGGTTAAGGGTTGTAATAAGGTTATCAAAGCAATGGAAAATTTAAAGATGAAAAGCAGACTTCATTTTTTCTTGTTGAATATTATATCAATCTTTGATTTTTGTAATTACAATATCATGTGTTATTCAATTGGATTGCTTTTGGGATAAACTTGGGGCTGATATAAGCCAGTTTGCTTGACTGCGGTTAAATGTTGTTTAATATCTCATTCGTAACAAGGATTTATAGGATTGCTTTCTAAGCATCAAATTTTCGAAGAACGGTTGCAAGGGACATGTGAGTTTGATACCCAAGTGTATTTTCTTCTAGATAAGTAGTATTCTTGTAAATCATAAACAAGAGGACAGTCTCAAAGGTTGAAAAGGACTTGAGAAAAGCCTTTGCATGGGTTGATAGTTTGTTGTATAGAGATGTCATCGCTTTTCCTGACCAGGACATGTTTGTACAATTATGGGTTGGTGCTATTTGTGTCTCAAACGTGTTCTTGTCACTTATGTGTCTTGATGTTACACTAGCTTAGGGATTGTACTTTCTTATCATTTTGAAATATAGTGGATGTGACATCGAAGCACTCTCATCTTGTTCACTGGGAGAGAGTGTGTGCACGCTACTGAATCATAACGTTATAGCGGTATCAGAGCCATATCTATTTTAAGTCGTTGCTGCCAGTGGCTTAGTCGCCATTGTCTTGAACTCTGTGTCTATTGGTCCTCATGCATTTGTTGCCATTTGCACGTCCACTAAATTGATTACTCTGAGTTGCTCTTGTTCTGGCCTTGATTGCGAAATTCTCCGAGGAAAGGTCGACATCTCGAGCAGTCAGCTTGTGCAACCTGCTTGTTAGCCTGAGCAACACTGCTTGCTTGTTAAAGTCGCCTGGCCAATGTTACCAAGCTTGTCAAAGCTCAAGGGGAACTGATTGTATGACGAGGAGGTAGTGCACGATACGCTGCTGCTCACGCCTGTGCAGCCCTAGGTGTTGGATCCACTTTGCCATCGTCGCCGATAGACTGTATCTGACTCGACAATGCTTGACATGTCACATTAGCTTGGATAGCTTGTATGTATCGACCCAACAGCATGCACATGTGCTTCGGCATGTTAAAATTTGCGGACTACCTCGATATTTTCAACATTAAAATATTCATGTTTTCCAGTCCTAATCAGAATTAATTCCATCCAATAAACCACTATTCACGTGCAATCCTTTCAGAGTCACAAAATTTGGGATTCTTTGTTGTAAACGTAACTCAATTTTCACTTAATTTCTCGAAAAAAGTTAGGGATTTTATTCCATAAATCCCAAATTTCACTAAAATTTTAGGGGAATGGTGCTCGCAAGTGCACAAAGTTTCACAATAAATTTGAGACTTCACATTCAAGCCTAGATTTCTTAGAATTTTAGCACATAGATTTGGGCTTTCGTGAAAATTTTCCAAATTCACCGATATTAAGGCCAATTACACCTACATCAACATTGGTGGACATTGGAGCCTTTTTGAGCTGTCAATTCTTCCTTATCACCATCAATTTTGTGAAAAATTGCAAAATTTTTGGCTTTTTCTTTGCATTATTTTTTGCTACATTTGATTCGTACTTTGGACAACTAGTCACAAATACCATCAATTTGTAGCAAGAAATTGTAGGGAAAAATGATTTGCTAAATATATTTGAGGATTGATATAAATTGGATGGCATTAATTATTCCATGTGGGCATATATGGTGAAGTGTGTCTTAGTTGCCAAGCAACTGTAAGGTTATGTATGTCGTTCAGAGGTTAGGCCTGTAGACATGGCTATACAAAATGCTACATGTTTATGTTTGCAAGAAGAGCAATCATGGGTGAATTGATCTAACATAAGTATGGACAATTGAGCATTTGCAGCCAGTCATTGGACCAAGGGGAAGTTATGGTAGCTCTCAAACTCAAAAGGTAAAGGCTAAACAACTTCTTCCATGGACTCTTCAAGGACCAAAAATGAAGGTGTTAAGAAAATGTAGTGCAGTTATTATAGAGAAAAGGGGCATGTTATTGAAGAATACACAACAAGGATAACAAGTGAAAAGACGAAACAATTGGACATGAGTGTTGTTGAAAATTCAACAAGTGGAAAGGTTGCAATGGCACATTCAACAAGCTTGGACATTAGTCAGTTTGTTGTGCATTGGTTGTTTAATCCTTCTTCACATGCATATGGTCTATTAGTGGGCGAAAATAGTAGCACACAATATTTTGACAACGAAACTTCCAAGCACATAATGTCCTTTCATCACTTGTTTGTATCATATACAAATGTACAAAAGGGATCATTTGTTGTATGTATAAATAATGCATCATATGCAATTCAAGGCATTGAACAAATTCCCATTGTTGCAGTGGATGGGAAAACTATCATGCTTGAAAAGGTCTTGCATATGCCTGACATCAAGAAATTTTACTTTTAGTTTCAACCATTGCTTATGCTAGTTTTGTGGTTAAATTCCATATGGATTGATGTAGTATTTATAGTTGTAGTGATGCGGATGTCCTTATTGTTACTAGTATAGTGTACAATGGCCTCAATCAGCTTGATTTATATGAGGAGAGCATTCAAAGATGCTTTACATGTTGATGCCACCATTGTGAATATCACTAATTTATAACATGCTCAATTTGGTCATCTTAATTATGGTAGTTTTCTTTGCCTAAGAAGCAAGAATATTATGCTTGATCTTCCTCTGTTGAAAGCATGCAGTCATAACATATTTGAGAGCAAAATACATTGTGCTTTGTTTCCCAAAGTGGATCTACATGTGCTAATAAAAAATTATAGCTTGTGCATAGTGATGTTTATGGACCCGTGTGTCAAATTATTTGAAGGATACTTGTACTTTGTTACCTTCAATGATGACATGACTCGTCATTGTTGGGCATGTGCTTTCGAGCACAAATCAAGTGTTTGCATGCTTTAAAATTTTCTTGCCCTTGGTTGTTCACATATATTGATTGGAGAAAAAGAAATATATATTTTTGCATTGGGCACTTGAACACACTTGAAGAAAAGTTAAAATTAATAATAAGAAACCTTTGCTTATGAAAAACATTTGAAAACAAGAACAAAAACAATAATCTCACAAAAATTGACATCTAAGCCAACTAGAGAATGTAGAGATCACTAGTACCATACCTAGCACAAAGGAAATAATAAAAAATTTGAGAGGAACTTTAGATGAGTTTGAGGCCACTGTTGATACTTTCTAGCATGCTGCTGACATTGATGTCTCAAGTATAACCCATGATGCCATAGAATAGAAACTCAAAGAGCTTCAGGGGGCAAGGGACAAGCACCCTTAATTGATTGTTAGACATAAACAATGGTGTTAGACAATAGCTTGCAACCATGCAAGTAGAGATGCACACACACACACACACACACACACACACACACACACACACACACACATGTGTTAGTGCAGGGACTTCAATTCTTGTGTGGAAACATGGTATTAAAGGTAATACTAGACACAAACACAGTGGAGACAATGACAAATTTGAGGACAAAGTCTCATACACTATAGAAAATTTGATATTGATGCTAGAGTAGATCAATCTAGCACATTGTTCATCAAGGAAGCAAGCATAATAAATTTTGACCTCGAAGATGAGGAACCCATGCCACTTGCCTATCTTAAGGTCAAAGTAACAACAACTTGAGATCGCATCCTTGATTCTCTCATTTCAAAGGAGTCAATTATAACGTCCTAATGCACGATGTTGATATAAAAAACAAGTGACCTTAGTTGATCCCTACCTATGCCAAACTCAATCCATATGGCAGTAAACTATGCACCTTACTATAGGAAAGTGTTAGATAATGCTAAGCATCAAGACTAAAAGCCTCCCCATGAACTTTCATATAATTCCAAATGATGAGGGAGTTAGAAAATAGACATTAATGGTAGAATTTTTAAGTGATAGGCCAAGCGGAACATCAACTATAACATTTGGTGAATATAGTTAGCCCTTCCCAACCTAAAACTTATCACAAGTTTTAGCAAATGACTTTGAAGGGAGTGAGCCTAGAGTAAAAGCACACAAGTAGAAGCAAAAGCTATGGTGGAAGGAACAAGAGCAAGAGAGAGAGAGACACAAGACTTGGAAACTCCAATAATCACAATGTGTGGTAGGTGTCAGAGGGGTTTTAGTCGAAAGGTCGTATCCACTGGGGATCATAGAGAGAAAGAAGTACAAAATAGGAGATAGAAGAGAAGAAGAAGAATAGACAAGATGTATACAACATAAAGATCACTTCTTCTCTGCTACTTAGACTACAAATTTGATGGCTCTGTTAGCTCCGAAAGGGGGGTAAAATCCCAGGATACCTAATCAAGATTCTTTGAGATCACTTCTTCTTCTTCTCCTAGTTTGGAGTGATGTTTTCTATCTATAAACTGTGATTGCACAACGTGCGATTTTCGAAGCCCTTCTTTTTGCATGAGCTTTCCCAAAATTGGCTGAAAAAGCCACTTGATTTTTACATGTCCCCTATTCTAGAAGTTTTCTAAAGTTTTTAAAGATATTTACAAGAAATAATATCCAAAATATCAAAAATAGGCTAAAATTATCAAAAAATCTACTATTTTTGAACCATCCATACTATAGACACTAATACTAATACGTAAAATGGCATTGACTCTCTAGATCAATAAGAAAGCCGGATGACAATGCAGTTTAGAGTTTTCACACTGTGTTCGTGTAGTGTCACAACATCCACCCCCTCTAAACCTACACATCCTCTGGTATGTGCCACCGATGCACCACCTGGGTCAAAACACCCATAGCATCAACTTGTTGCTCATTATGCACATAAGAAGGCATCCCCCTAGATCATAGATTAAAATACTCAGTATCTTCATAACTCTTCAACCATACCAAGCATCAACTTCAGGGTCATCTGGCCTTGGGTGTGCATCATATACTAGAGGCTGTTGAATCTCCACATACATGCTATCAATGCACCCATCAACAAATACATAGCAACATGCCTGCTCTTTCAAAGTAGAACACATAGAAATCTGCTTATACTGACAATTATGTACCACATCAAACATAAAGTGAGCCTCACTTGCATCCAACACATGCTCAGCAGTCCATATCTTGAAGCTTCTTAGAATTGCCTATCAAGGCCTCTGACAAAGCATCTAAAACATTTTCCAGCTGTGAAGCATTACATCTAACATCCAATAAATGCATATCCTCAAGCTCATGAATTGTCTCATAAACGATAACTGTATCCTGCAAATCATGTGCATCCAACAAGTCACCAATCTTCCTTTGAGTCCCTGCAATTCAATTTTTTGGCTTGTGTGATGTATTTGGTTTTCACAATAAGATAACACTAGTCCTATTCTTAGCATTTTCCATAACTATCAGAAACATGATATTGTGCCTTTCTACTCTTACTAGGATAGGAATGTTACTAATCTAAGAAGATATGATGACTTAAGGATTATTAAGGTTAAATATGGCATGAAATAGTTAAAAACATGATTCAGGCTAGCTAAGGCTTATGAAAGTCTTGATAAAAAGAAAAAATAAGGATATTTTTGGGAAGAGAAGAATATCTTCTTCTATTCTTATCTCCCTTCTCTTGATCAAGATTATTGTAGTACAACAAGGTGCCTTCTTTTGGCCTTCTCTCTCTCTTTCTTTTTAGTACTATTGGAAACCTATCAACTTCTCTTAATCAAGATTATTGTAGTACAACAAGGTGCCTTCTTTTGGCCTTCTCTCTCTCTTTCTTTAATTTGCACTATTGGCAACCTATCAACTAGGTATTCGGGGAATCTTTGACTACTACTAGTTTTTAACTCTTTCAATTTTGAGTTTATAAGTTGAAATATTAAGAGAAAAAATGCATAAGTCATTGCTAGCTTGTTTACCATTTTTGTGTTAGATATGTTCAATGCCCCACCCTCATAAGGGGCCACCAATGATCCATGGTGCTCTAAGTTGTAAGGCCCTCATTATGAGGAGAAGCCATGTGTGAGCACAAACATTGGGTGGGCCTTGACTTGTATGTTAGATGAGCTCTATGTGATTGGATGGTAAAAAGGTGACCTTTGTAGATCTAGCCTTTGGGTTAGATAGAGTAGTTATGCTAGTAGCAACTCGAGGCACAATGCATTGAATTGCAAGGTGTGGGAGTTATCAGGGGCCCCTATTGTGGGGTTCGAGGTCCACGAAAGTGGCCTCTAGTTGGGGGGTCTTAGGGGGGCAAACAACCCCCCTATAACAAGGATCCGGGGCATTACCCCTAGCCAGACGATAAATGAAATATTCCTTAGAATATTTCCTGGCCAACTAGGGAAGATTCATAATATGATTGGACATGCCGAGCAGATTACCTTCTCCGGCTATAAAAGGAAGCCCCTCTAAAGCCTTCATCAATCTATCTTTCACCCAACTAGAGTTCTTCTAGCTACACTAAGCTATTTGCCTATCATCTATCTCGATCACCATTTAAGCTTCATAGTGGAAGTGCACAGGTGAAAAAAGCCATCTTTGTATCAATTCATTTGAAATTAAAGCAAACTTTGTTCTTCTCATATTTGTTGTGTATTCTCTACACCTTGCTTAGTTTCTATCCACTATGCCGTGTAATTTCTACATTTTGCTCTAGTACTAGTTGTAATGTACTTGCCTTAGTAATATTAGAGAGGCATAATATCGTACTTTTGATAATTGTGGCAAATGTTAAGGATAGGAACTAGTGCTAGTTTATTATGAAAACCAAATACATTAAACAATGCAAAAATCCAACCCTCTATTACTCTTGTCACTATTGATAAGTTCACTAATAACCACCTACTAAATAGCGAGAAGCATCAATGACAACCACTACTCCTCCCCAATCTCCCAACATAATTGCCCCAAGCATTCCATGTCTATGGTGCAAATTAAAACTCCTTCGCCAAATTCCCCTTTTTTGTGATCTTGCGCGTTTAAAGACCATGGCCTTGAAGAAGAGAGCTACAAAGGTCGCGAAGGCAGGAGCTGCCAATAACGTTGCAGACACAATTACTACAAAAGGGATGGCAAGTACGGAGATTACAAATGAAGCTGCAAATACCATCAACCAAGCATCCATCATGGATCCTTAGGTACTATTTTTCTTAAATAAAAATAGCTAGTAGGCCTTCACCCCATGAATAGGCAACAGAAGCTGCATGCATAAAATAAGATTTTATTCGATTCCTGCATATAATTTCTTTGAGGAATTCTTAACCGCGAATTCCAAGGGGTAACTTGGGTCTATACAAGATGAACCTAAGTGAGTACAAGGAAGGTATTGTGTCCCTAAAAGATTTAATATTTCTGATTTTTGTGTTGATCAAACAAAATCTCTGATGGGTAATAACCGACGCTAATCCTCGGTATATAAGAGACCTTGAGATGCAATTGCCAAATGATAATATTCGTAATTAAACTAATCAAGATTTTCTTTTATTGTGGGCAAAGACCCACGAAACTCCAAGGGAGTTATTCTTAAGTATGAAATTCTTGCTTAAATTCAGTCCAAACTAATCCCTAAGGAAAAGGAAGTCCAGGAAGACTATTGGAAGGTATTGCCAATTATGTTGATTTGTCTCAAAGTTATTTTGCCACTCATGCTAAATTGTGTCGAAGTTATCTTGCCACTTATGCTAATTTGTCTTGAAGTTATTTTGCCACTTATACTGAATTGTCTCGAAGTTATTTTGCCACTTATGCTAATTTGTCTCAGAGTTATTTTGCCACTTATGCTAATTTACCTCGATATTATTTTTTTAAAGAAAATATTTGTATTGGAAATAATCTTGTTAAAATTTTTATGTATAATGCATTCGAAATAAGATGTTTGTGATTGTAAGCTAGATACTGATCTTTTCTAAAATCATCAGGCTAAAAGATGGATGACTAAGTACAGATCAGTGACTATTGAGGTAATATTTCAGTAAATACAGAACACCAACTAAGGCAGTGTTCTTGATGGCACTAGACCTTCCCAAGACCAACGTGAATAAAACCTACTCCAAGGGGTTTTTCTTTTTTTGTTTTGCATTAGTAAGTCCAATCATGACGTGAAAGGTCTTGTCATAGGGAGCTCTAATTGTCAGGAGGAGGTGAGTATACCAAGGGGCTCTGGTCATAAACTCCTTAGGCTCTTACGAACTGCCAACTACCCTTCGATTTCCAGACTATGTTTGGAAGTTCCAATACTATTTGGGAAACAAAACTTGGAGAGAATAATACCTTGGAACAAGAAAATATTTGTAAAATGTCATTTTTTTGAAAGGAACTATTAAGAGGAAATTGCTTTACTTTATATTTGTGTTATGAATTAAGGGCGTGTAACGAATTTGTATCATGAGATAATTCAAAGAAGTCGTTTTTATATTTTGAGCTTAAAGTGATAGGTAATTAGATAACTAAAACTACTCTCTCGAGGGAAGTGGGAGGATGGCGGATCCAAACCTATGATTGGGTGGTCTCGGTAAGCCGAGAGCTTTCCTAAGAAGGAATAAAAAATCGCACTTGATGGACCATTAGAAACTAGAAAGCCTGATTCACATCACTTTAGAATCTACTAATACTAAATTATCTCCTAGTAATATATTTAACTAGAAAAACTTAGGTCGATCCTTGTGAGAGTGGCCGAAACTTCCACTACTGGGTAGACTCAAGCGAGTCTAGTTAGCAAACTCCGAGGGTTTTATCAAAATCCCAAATGGCACTTCCTAGGATATCTCTCTTGATGGGCTACTAAGAACGTACCGCCAAGAAAAGCTCGGGCGGCACATTACAATTGGCTTTACATCTGTGCCTCTTATGGGCCTCAACTGCTTCTTCTAAATAAAGACATCTTGGATTTGCTATTTCAACAACTTGAAGTTAGTATCATCTAATTTCCTGATATTATATGATTCCCTATATATTATAGATGATGCATACATTTGTCCAAAACAACTAACTATCTTGAGTAACAACAACCGACAATTCAAGAATAACTTTTTTTTTTGCAATACTTCCTTAATATAACTAGAACATAGAGAATATACAAAATGAACCATGCTCAATAATAATGCATATATCACCATCCAAATGTTTTGAAAATCACTATATATAGTCAAAAAGTTGTATTCTACATAAATACTTTCTCACAAATATAGCACAATAACAATATTCAACTATTTAGAAATACATCATTAAACTGCTTTTCATAAAACCATTGTAGTACATCAAAGAATAGTATTCTTTCTCATTTATGATGAGCAAAAATGTATCTCGGGTAAGTTACTCATGAATATATGTGTGCATTACGTGGGTTCAAAATAAGGTATTTTTTATGTACCATTTTTATACATTTTTTACATATAGAAATGTATAATATAAAGGGGTTATTTATAGATTGAATAGAAAAGGTTTATGTTTTATTTAGGAAAAATTCAGAGATAAGGATATTTATAAATAGGCCTGGAACGCACGTGATGTAGATGATATAAACACAGTAACTTCCCCCAGAAATGTATATGATAGTGCATGTCACTTATAATAATTGCTCTATTATATACATCAAAGTCTCTACTCCAATAAGAATTATTGCATATAATGGTAGCCAATAATAAACTCCAAAATGATGAAACCTATAATTTGCAACCTACATCTAATTGTTTGCAACATGAAACTACTTGTTTCTAATAGTTTGTCTGCTACTTACCAATTCTTGGTAGTCTATATAGTGTCTATATACTGGACACTGTTAGCCTCGACTTGTTTTATAGGTTTTAAACAACCTATGTAAAATTATGAAAAAATAGGAGACCATACATACAACACTTATAGGTTAAGAGGGAGCTTGAAATATCCTTAGATTGAAAGGTGGAGTATGCCAAGACTTAAATGTCTTACCTTGAGCTTTGCTCAATCTCTTTGCACATGTCCAATCTTTCCCTGAACAAAGATCATGAATATTTCTATTAGAGGTGCTAGTTGGAGACTCCCACCCACTCTAATAAAAGTTCATGGAGCTTCAAGGGAAATGGAGATCACACACACACACACACACACACACACAGAGCACTTTTGTGGTGCCTCCCATTCATCTCTTGTGAGAGGAACACCTTATTTTCTTATCTCTCAAAGAATAATGAATGTTTGTGTATATGTATAGTTAGGATTAGTGAGTAAGATGGCCACATTGGCCTTTTCCCCAATAATTTTGTGGGTTGGGGACTTACATCTCCTAGAGGTGCTAGATTCTATTGAGGTTGATTGTGGTGCCATGCTCATCATTTCTTAAGCACTCGAGTCCAACTTGGATTCCTCTATTTTGAATTTGGTATTGAGCCTTAGTGGGCCAATAATTCACTTTGTCAATGATCTTGAATTGGTAATTGGCATCGAGGTGCTCTCCCATCTTTGCATTGTTCACTTTTTGGTGATGTGATAGAAATTTTTGCTTAAGTGGCTATTCTATTAGGTATTGTCATTGTTCCCCTTGCTTCAAAGAGCCATCTTGAAGTCTTTTTAGAAAAACCTTTTCGTATTATTTTTCCTCTCAATAGAAGAACTACCTAGCATTGAAGGTCTAGGAAGGCTAGCTCAAAACCTTTTCGTATTATTTTTCCTCTCAATAGAAGAACTACCTAGCATTGAAGGTCTAGGAAGGCTAGCTCCAACATTTCTAGATTAAGCCCTAGTCATTCATGTCATTTGATGGTATGGACCCATAGTCCTCATCCAAATATGCAATGTCAAATAGGCTTTGGGGCATAGAGGGCATGATTTCTTGAGGATTGCATTACTACTTGAGGCTTAAGCCTTTGGGTAATCAAGAAATAGGTGGGCATCTAACCTTTGGGGCATCTCAAATCTAGCCTTTTGTATTTGTTTGAATTTTTATTCTTAGGACATCGCGATGTTATTTATTTGGGTAGACCACAATGCTAACAAGATATTTCTTATCTTGGTTGCCTCATTCCATGACCTTTTTTGTGCCAAATGGCCACCACTAGAATAGATCTATTGTTCATTGGGATTGCATTACCCTCTTTATCACAAGAGACATACATAAGACACATAATTGTAAGGCTCATCTTCTAATGGTTCCTTCATGTATAATGAGTTGGAATGTCACTCAATGGGTGAGTGATTATGGGGTTAGATGGTCTTGAAATCCATGTGAGATTGATGTCTCCCCTTGGATTCGCATGCCTTTGACCATTTGCTAGAGGTAGACTAATGGTACACCTCTAGTATTGTAGTCCTCTATTGACCTAAAAAGGATCGTTTGTGTAACATTTAGATATGGAACTCTCGTAGGAGTGCACCATCTTGCTTATACCTTACACAATTGGATCAAACTCTTTCTCTAGGCTCCAAACATCCCAATGGTGTGAGTGGTTACCACCATAGTGGATGCAATAGATGTTATTTTTGTTGGACCTAGATTTGAGGTGGTTATCCTCATTAGATCTTGTTTCAAGTTTTCTAAGTCTTGTTAGGCTAGAATTCATTTCTTTTCTCTCAACATGGTGGTTTTTGCTTTGGAATTTGGTCACTTCATAAAGGGGATTCTCTTATAGAGACCTTAAATCATGTAACCCCTTATGGCCTTGTTTTCCATTTGGCTCACATTAATAAGGTTGACTGTTATTGTGTTTGAGTAGCCCATTTCCAAGACTCATTTGGTAAGTAGGTCTTTGAGAAAGTCAAAATTGGTTTTCTCTATGGTTCCCAAGCTCATAAACCATGTTCATCCATTCTCACCTAATCATAGTCCAAAGGCTAGTGCCTTTTTATTAATGCCTTGAAGTTTGTTAATTTCACATATTTGTTTGAATTTCTCCACAAAGCTATAGAGCTCATCCCTTTCTCAATCTTTATATAGCTATTTTGTGGTCATTGGGATGTTGGATTGCTCGAGTAGCCAATGTTACACCCAGACTATTTGATACTATAGTTCCTACGATTACATTACTTACATTACTTTATGGAATCACAAAGTTGTCTTGGGTATTTTTAGCAAAAAATTGGGCAAGGATTCATTTGGCTTTGCTAAATAGCCTAATAATTCAATCATTTTCCTTGCTTCATCCATCTCCCCTTATCTTGTTGTGTTCTAGCCTCATGCTATCATCTAGTGATGTCTATTAATCCCTCTATCAAATCTTGTGTAGCTCTAATAGTAGTGAGAGAATTCAAGGATTCATTTTGGGTCTTCCTTCTAGTTATTTCTATTAAGAGCCCTCTAGTACTCATTGGGGATGCGGTTGATTCTTTGATCCTCCATATTGGCATGTTCTTACTATCCTTAACTAACAAGTTTGTTGGTTAGATCCTAAATGAGAGGGATGGAAGTCTTCATTAAAAGTTTTTCCTTTATATAAGACACCCTTTAAATTGGTATGTAGTACTATACAATGTTAAACATACACACTTATGCTAAAGATTTGATTTTAAGCACTCACTAGCTTGATAGGCCTTTTTAGTTTTGAGTTAGTAAGGGATTGATTATGAAGTTTTGTTTTTTTCTTTGATTCCTTTATGAACATGCTTTTTCTTTTTGAGACTGATTAGGAATGGACTCATATAGATGGCTTCGGTTCCAATTTGTGACTCTATTGGACCCAAGTAGTGCTAGGAATAATGTAGTTAGACAACATTCAATTTAAAAAACTAGTTTGAAAGCTAGAGATCATTTACTTAGATGGGCCAAATTTTGTCTGCTTACTCTAAGTGGTCATCAAAACCACTTAAAGTGATGGGGAAACTCTCTTGCAACTAGGCTTTGCTTGTGATGTTTGGTGTTGTGGGTTTTTATTAAGATTAGTCCGTGGAAGATCAAACAACACTTGAATTGAACACTATGTAGAAAATGCTCTATCTAAGTAATCTGAGTATCAGAAGTATTGCTAGAGGTAGTGTATATTGTCTTGGGTCAAACACTATTGAAATTTGATGCATGAAATTTTAGAGATAAATATGTAAAGGAAACTCCCAATCCTATCTCACAAAC